>NC_090436.1:873687788-873990288 GCF_031143425.1 Pleurodeles waltl | reverse complement strand
CCTGGATCGGCAACCTGGCACTGAAACTTCTCCGATGAGATCAAGAACCTCAGACCTAAAACCTGGAACCCCAGCTGCAGCACCGCCTCTCCTCGATCCACCAAGGGCTCCATCTCCTGCCACAACTGCTGCTTCTCCTGCAGCACTAGAACAACCACAATTTCCACCCAGCAGACTCATGACACAAACCTCGACTCCAAAGCATACTAATCAATGTCTGATCCCTTTGCAAGCACGTCATAGAAATCTGGTACATCATCATCACCCTCACACCTGACATTATGTTCATCACTGAAACCTGTCTCACCCCTGCTTCTGCACCAGTGATCGCCATCGCCACACCCCCCAGATACAAGATGATGCGCTGAGACCACCCCAACAGGCACGGCAGAGGCATCACCCACAAGGATTACCTCCACTGCACCGCCTCGTAAGATGACACAACAATGATAATGGAACACCTCAACTTCCAGATCAAACCTGAAGCCAAAATTGCCATCAGCGGGACCTACAATTACAGATCTCCTGGCCCCTGTCACAGCTTCTGCAACTCCATCCATGACTTCATTGCCCCCCTGGCAATCGACTCCAACCACTACTTCTTCCTGGGGGATCTGAACTTCCACCTAGAAGACCTGGACGATGCCAACTCCACTTCACTCCTTGAAAACATGAGCATCATCAGACTCTCTCAGCTGGACACCGCCCCCAAGTACAGTGCAGGACACACACTAGATCACATTTTTATCTCCAGCGTCAGAGCCAAGTTCTCCCACATCCTCTGTGGTAATATGGACCAACCACAACATCGTCCACTTCACCATCGAGGGACTGCTTGAAGTCCCCACAAAACCCCACCCTCCCCCACCACAACTGGATCAAAGTCACTGAAACTCCCGGGATAGCTGCCCTCAAAGAATCTAGATCCCACCCCTGCAGACACCCTCGAACGCCTTGTGCAAAACTTCTCCAACTGGATTTCCTCAGCTGTTGACACCATCGCTCGCTGAAGAGAACCACCAGCAGCAAGCTAACCAAGCAAGCTAAATGGTTCATCCCAGAACATCTGACCCTCAAACGACACTGCAGGAAATTAGAAAGACACTGGATCTCCAACAAAACCACTGCCAATCTTGACTCCTTCAGAACTGCCCTCAAAAGATACCACCATGACTCAGGGAGACCAAGAAAGAAGCAGTCACCACCCCCATTGAGGCAACCACCAACAGCACCATAGAACTCTTCAGCATTGTCGGAGAATTCTCCTGCCCTTCTGCCACAGAGAACACAATTCACCCGTCCTAAGCCCTCTGCAACACACTATCAGACTGCTTTCACCACAAGATCACCGACATCTACAACCACTTCAACTCACCAACCTCAACCACCCCCACGCCCCATCTCACCACACCCTTATATAGGATCATCAAATTGGAGCAGCTATCTACCGAAGACACCATCTTCATCATGGCCTTCATCCACTTCAGATCCCCCATGGACCCCTGCCTGCACCACTTCTATAAACAATTAGAGCCTCCCTCACAGAACTCCTCAACACCTTCATCTCCACAGCCACCATCCCTGATGCCTGAAAGAACGGTGTAGTCAAGCCCCTCCTGAAGAAACCCTCTGCTGACCCCAACAAGCTAAAAAACGACCTCCCCATCTCGCTCCTCCAATTCCCACCAAAGTCTTGCAAATGCTATCAACTGCCAGCTCACGGAATACCTCAAACACAACAACATGCTTGACCCATCCCAATTGGACTCCCGGCACAATCACAGCACCGAAACTGCCTTGATTGCAGCTACCAATGACATCAGGTGCCTCCTTGACTCAGGGGCAACAGCGGCCCTCACTCTCCTCAACTTATTTGCAGGCTTTGACACCATCTCACGCCACACTCTCATCACCAGACTCCACAGCATTGGCATCCACGACAGCACACACAAAACAGTCAACTGTATCTCATCTTTTCTCTCCGGCCAAACACAGAGGATCCTCCTCTCTCCCTACATCTCTGCACCCAAAGACACCATCTATTGCATCCCCAAGGGCTTCTTTCTCAGCCCCGCCCTCTTCAATATCTACATGGCTCCACTGACAGACATTGCATGTACCCATGAACTCAACATCTTTTCCTACCCCAACAATACCCAGCTCATCCTATCCCTCACAGACGGCACCGCCACCACAAAAACTAACTTCTAAAACACCATGGCTAACATCTCCGCCTGGATGAGGACCAACTGCCTCAAGCTAAATTCAGACAAACAGAAATCCTCATCTTTGGGAACAAGCCCTCCCCCTTGGATGATACGTGGTGACCAGCCGCCCTTGGTCCCCAACCCGCACCCACAGACCATGCACGCAACATCTGGATCATTTAGACACCCAACTGACCATGAAGAAACACATCAACACTGCCTCTTCTGCCTGCTTCAACATCCTCTGCATGCTCTGCAAGATCTTCCAATGGATCATCATCTCTACCAGGAAAACAATCACTCAGACCCTCATCTCCAGTCAACTTAACGAAGACAAAGCTTTCAATGCCAGAACCCCAAAACCTCATGAACTGCCTCCAGACCATCCAGAACGCAGCAGCAAGACTTGCCCCCAACCTCCCCAGAAGAATCAGCATCACCCCCCCCACCTCAGGACCTTCCACTGGCTCCACATCCAGCAAAGATTCCTCTTTAAGCTCCTAACGCATATATACAAGGCCCTGTTAAATGCCAGACCCACCTACATCAACAAAGGCCTCACTTTCCACCAACTAACCAGAGACCTTCACTCAGCCTCCCTGGCCCATATCCCCCGCTTTTGCTGTGAATGCTATGGAGGTCACTCCTTCTCCTACCTCACTGCCAGATCCTGGAACAAACTCCTCCTCTACCTGCACACCTTCCTTGATGGACTTCAGAAATCAGCTCAAGACCTGGCTCTTCAACCGCCAGCACCAGCCAGATGAGGCCTGCAACACTCCCCCCCACCCACAGGGCCTAAAGACCCCCAGGGTGACGAGCTTGCACTATATCAGATTGATTTATTGATTTATTGAGTGCAATGGACCATATAACTGTCTCAACTTTTTGCCCCCCTTCTTTTTAGTTAAATGGTTCCAATGATCCATGTAAATAGAAAGAAAAGATAAATATAAGTACATTTTTACACTTTATAAATATTTACAATAAACTTTAAGTTTCTAAAGTGCAAAAGTTGATGTTGTTAATAAAGCAATGAACATTTGTAATGCTGTGAAGCAATCATACATTCAATTTAAGCATTTCATTTTCGCCTTTTTACTGTTCTCAGGTTCCATACTTGTACACCATAAATGATGTGTTGTATAAAGAATCATTATTGAACAATGGGAAAAACAATCATATAGATTGTAGAAAAAAAAACAGGACTGCACAGTATGTCACTGTAAATAAGCAACACTGTATTCACTACGTTCACTAGTTATTTAAGCAATAGTTTTGCCTACACTTAGGCAAGTATTCTAAAGACAAAATATACTAAAAATAACTATTTTTTTATTTAGACTGGTAAAATACCACTAATTTCTATTAATGACAGTAGGTTATGGACACCCTCATAAAGACATCATCTCTGGTAGGCCATATGATGTCAGAAAACCTGAGTATAGATGACCTACAACTATACTATTTCAGTTTAACAATTGTAATCCTTCTTGGAAGTTGGTAGGTTATGATGCGATGTTTGTTTCATTGTGGCAGTGTTCTTTATACATTGCACCATCCAGTCTAAGGGCCTCATTATGAGTGCGGCGGTCTTTAGACCAACACACTCGATTGGCCATGGGACCGCCACACTCTTGGTGGTCCCACCGCCACTTTACGACCCTGATGGGTGGGACTGCCTAAAGACCACCATCACTGCCAGGAAGGTGGTTCCTGGCGGTTAGATGGCGGCCTGAGTTGTGGTCAGCCATGGTGGCACTGAACTCAGCGCTGCCATGCCGATTACAACTCAGATTTCCACCAGCCTTTCCAGGGTGGTCACCCCACCATGGAAAGGCTGGTGGAAAACCAGCTCCGGGTGCCACAGGGGTCCACCTTGCCCAGCACCCTTGGAATGTGCACTGTCTGCTTAAGGGAGCCGAGGCCAATACTCTAGCACTGTTTCCGCCGGTCAGCCAGACGGGACGCCATAATACAATGTTCCCGCCAGTCAACCGAGCTGGAACAGTGTACTACGACTGGTAGGACTGCCAATGTCATAATGAGGCCCTAAGTTTTTAAATACAGATTGCAGTATCCAAATCTAATGAAAAATCTTCTGTGACAGATGACAGACTAAATTTGTTTATGCAGAAATGAGTGTTTTTTCAGGTTTATGCTTTGTAATGCCTGTTTCCAAATTAGTACCATCCGCTGTGTATTGTTCTAGGATTAACTGCACAGGAGCCTGTTAAATGTTTTGTAAAGACACCAACCCTCGTACAAGATATCATGTCATAAGGAGTTATAGTACAAGTGGCACAACTGTAAAGTTTCAGTTTTTCAATTTTAATCATCCATAGAACTTAGGTTCAAGAAACAGAAAATAAAAATTTGGTTGATTAATAGGACGTTTTTTCTTGAACAAGAGATTTCTGTTGTTACAACCTGTCCTTCCAGTTGTCGTTTTAAATGGTATAGTGTCCAGATGCAATACTAACTCCTTCATGAAAAGTAATAGCTATATTGGTAAACGTTTTTTCTGAAATAGAAATTTTTCCTGCTTCAAAAGTTGTAATTTGTGTGTCCAATTTACTTCCATCTGCTGTACAACACTGTAGCATTAGAAAAATATATTTGCAAATTCTTTGTATGTGCAAAGTTGATAAAAATCTAATTGACAATTTCTGCAGGTATTGCTCTGTAAAGCTTTTTTACACAACCTATCAAAATTGACAGTTTCGCAATCTGGTAGTGCTAAGTAAATAAATCACTCTGAATCTATTTCTGTAGCTGATGTAGAAAAACAATTTTCACACTCATGCTTCCATAAGTAACTAAGTCCAAATAAGTCACCAACAAGGACAGTTTCGTCTTCTAAAATACCAAAGATGACCATTAGAAATTCTAATGTATCTTTTTGAGTGTTTTGGGTAAAGTGTACAGATCCAGTGCACACGTCTACAAGGTCTCGAATGTGAGATGCACAATGTGTTATACTTCTATCGCTGCACTGGTGTTCTAACAAAGCAAGCAGTGCAGATCACAATCTCTTGTCTTTTCTCTGTTTAATTGCATGGACAACATGAGGTAAAGTGAACAGTGCATTGAGAACAGCATTGGCACAGCAGTTGACACCATAGGCGTTTGACAGCTGGTAAACAACAATATCTTCGGCGTCACCTGTTTTCTTTCCTTAACAAGTTTCTTGTTGTCTTTATTGCAATTATTCTCAACAACATTGCTATGATCCTTTGAATGCTTTGGCTTTGGGTAGATGGTAGGTTCTCCATAAATTTGGATACTGTCCTAAATGAGGATCATAACCACTTCTCAATCATTTGTACTCTGTGACTCAACCTGAATCTGCGTTTAGATTCAGTTTTCAGATTTAGAAGCTTTTATTGTGTGATTATTCTAAATCTTTACAAAGGGAACTCATGTCCAATAAAAGAAAATATACATCAGTTCATATTTTCTGTTTAGCTAAAAGAACCAAAGCAGCAATGATTGATTTAAGTTTAACTAAAAAGCTAATTGCTTAAAGTTAACTAAAAAGCTAAAAACTACGACATATGATAACATTTTGAAAATAAAAGGTAAGTACGCCCAGAAAGAATAGCAGTGCAAATCATCAACATATCTTATTTTTTGTCCTCATAACTACTCGGGCCAGGCTACCAAAACATCTGAATCAAGGGACCAGGAGGGCGAGCCCCATCCAGCCATCTATCAGCCTTATGGTTAAGGACCCGCTCTACCAAGAGACTCTGCTCTAAATAGACAGGGACACCCCTTTACCCCACAGGTTATTGCAGTCGGAGGACCGACAAGGCATACAATGCTCGGAATCTCTACTATGGTCATCCATTCCGCATTTAACTTAGATCAGCTTCCCTTTCCCTCCATAATGCCCAAAATCTATTTCTCTTACTCTGAAGGCCACTTTTTTCCAAATTACACACTTTATTAACAGATACGACCCAATCATGGGCAACCGGAGCCTGGGGAAGTGTCCATTTTAGGCAAATCTCACATTGTGCCAAAATAATTAGCACAAATAATATGTGCCTCTGTTCTTTAGCCATATTTGACAAGCAATCCTCCCTTAAGCTAATTCCAAATATTACTAGCAAAAGAGTTACATTGCTGTCTGGACTCACCACACCTCTCCTCACTTGCCCTATTTCCATCCAGTATCGATTAAGCTTCCGGCAACTCCAGAACATATGGATATCATTGACCCTATCTGCGCTGCACCGTGGACAGCATTTCTTTCCCTTTCCAAGGGCGGTTAATCTCTCCGGGGACCAGTGTACTCTGTGCAAAGGAAACATTTCTTTTTTTTTCACAACTGCCGGTTTAACTATATCCCAAAGGGTAGTAAACAAAATGTGCCTGAGTTTGCCAATATTCAGCAAGATTATTTCCTTACTCCATTTCTTCACTGGCAATAAACAGGGGTCTTCTGTCACCTCCATCAACATCCATTACCAAAGGGTAATTTCCTTTTGATACCCTGAGTTATAACACAAGCATTTAATTTTTGCCTTTTTACTGTTCTCAGGTTCCATACTTGTACACCATAAATGATGTGTTGTATAAAGAATCATTATTGAACAATGGGAAAAACAATCATATAGATTGTAGAAAAAAAAACAGGACTGCACAGTATGTCACTGTAAATAAGCAACACTGTATTCACTACGTTCACTAGTTATTTAAGCAATAGTTTTACCTACACTTAGGCAAGTATTCTAAAGACAAAATATACAAAAAATAACTATTTTTTTATTTAGACTGGTAAAATACCACTAATTTCTATTAATGACAGTAGGTTATGGACACCCTCATAAATACATCATCTCTGGTAGGCCATATGATGTCAGAAAACCTGAGTATAGATGACCTACAACTATACTATTTCAGTTTAACAATTGTAATCCTTCTTGGAAGTTGGTAGGTTATGATGCGATGTTTGTTTCATTGTGGCAGTGTTCTTTATACATTGCACCATCCAGTCTAAGGGCCTCATTATGAGTGCGGCGGTCTTTAGACCAACACACTCGATTGGCCATGGGACCGCCACACTCTTGGTGGTCCCACCGCCACTCTACGACCCTGATGGGTGGGACTGCCTAAAGACCACCATCACTGCCAGGAAGGTGGTTCCTGGCGGTTAGATGGCGGCCTGAGTTGTGGTCAGCCATGGTGGCACTGAACTCAGCGCTGCCATGCCGATTACAACTCAGATTTCCACCAGCCTTTCCAGGGTGGTCACCCCACCATGGAAAGGCTGGTGGAAAACCAGCTCCGGGTGCCACAGGGGTCCACCTTGCCCAGCACCCTTGGAATGTGCACTGTCTGCTTAAGGGAGCCGAGGCCAATACTCTAGCACCGTTTCCGCCGGTCAGCCAGACGGGACGCCATAATACAATGTTCCCGCCAGTCAACCGAGCTGGAACAGTGTACTACGACTGGTAGGACTGCCAATGTCATAATGAGGCCCTAAGTTTTTAAATACAGATTGCAGTATCCAAATCTAATGAAAAACTTCTGTGACAGATGACAGACTAAATTTGTTTATGTAGAAATGAGTGTTTTTTCAGGTTTATGCTTTGTAATGCCTGTTTCCAAATTAGTACCATCCGCTGTGTATTGTTCTAGGATTAACTGCACAGGAGCCTGTTAAATGTTTTGTAAAGACATCAACCCTCGTACAAGATATGATGTCATAAGGAGTTATAATACAAGTGGCACAACTGTAAAGTTTCAGTTTTTCAATTTTAATCATCCATAGAACTTAGGTTCAAGAAACAGAAAATAAAAATTTGGTTGATTAATAGGACGTTTTTTCTTGAACAAGAGATTTCTGTTGTTACAACCTGTCCTTCCAGTTGTCGTTTTAAATGGTATAGTGTCCAGATGCAATACTAACTCCTTCATGAAAAGTAATAGCTATATTGGTAAACGTTTTTTCTGAAATAGACATTTTTCCTGCTTCAAAAGTTGTAATTTGTGTGTCCAATTTACTTCCATCTGCTGTACAACACTGTAGCATTAGAAAAATATATTTGCAAATTCTTTGTATGTGCAAAGTTGATAAAAAATCTAATTGACAATTTCTGCAGGTATTGCTCTGTAAAGCTTTTTTACACAACCTATCAAAATTGACAGTTTCGCAATCTGGTAGTGCTAAGTAAATAAATCACTCTGAATCTATTTCTGTAGCTGATGTAGAAAAACAATTTTCACACTCATGCTTCCATAAGTAACTAAGTCCAAATAAGTCACCAACAAGGACAGTTTCGTCTTCTAAAATACCAAAGATGACCATTAGAAATTCTAATGTATCTTTTTGAGTGTTTTGGGTAAAGTGTACAGATCCAGTGCACACGTCTACAAGGTCTCGAATGTGAGATGCACAATGTGTTATACTTCTATCGCTGCACTGGTGTTCTAACAAAGCAAGCAGTGCAGATCACAATCTCTTGTCTTTTCTCTGTTTAATTGCATGGACAACATGAGGTAAAGTGAACAGTGCATTGAGAACAGCATTGGCACAGCAGTTGACACCATAGGCGTTTGACAGCTGGTAAACAACAATATCTTCGGCGTCACCTGTTTTCTTTTCTTAACAAGTTTCTTGTTGTCTTTATTGCAATTCTTCTCAACAACATTGCTATGATCCTTTGAATGCTTTGGCTTTGGGTAGATGGTAGGTTCTCCATAAATTTGGATACTGTCCTAAATGAGGATCATAACCACTTCTCAATCATTTGTACTCTGTGACTCAACCTGAATCGGCGTTTAGATTCAGTTTTCAGATTTAGAAGCTTTTATTGTGTGATTATTCTAAATCTTTACAAAGGGAACTCATGTCCAATAAAAGAAAATATACATCAGTTCATATTTTCTGTTTAGCTAAAAGAACCAAAGCAGCAATGATTGATTTAAGTTTAACTAAAAAGCTAATTGCTTAAAGTTAACTAAAAAGCTAAAAACTATGACATATGATAACATTTTGAAAATAAAAGGTAAGTACGCCCAGAAAGAATAGCAGTGCAAATCATCAACATATCTTATTTTTTGTCCTCATAACTACTCGGGCCAGGCTACCAAAACATCTGAATCAAGGGACCAGGAGGGCGAGCCCCATCCAGCCATCTATCAGCCTTATGGTTAAGGACCCGCTCTACCAAGAGACTCTGCTCTAAATAGACAGGGACACCCCTTTACCCCACAGGTTATTGCAGTCGGAGGACCGACAAGGCATACAATGCTCGGAATCTCTAATATGGTCATCCATTCCGCATTTAACTTAGATCAGCTTCCCTTTCCCTCCATAATGCCCAAAATCTATTTCTCTTACTCTGAAGGCCACTTTTTTCCAAATTACACTTTATTAACAGATACGACCCAATCATGGGCAACCGGAGCCTGGGGAAGTGTCCATTTTAGGCAAATCTCACATTGTACCAAAATAATTAGCACAAATAATATGTGCCTCTGTTCTTTAGCCATATTTGACAAGCAATCCTCCCTTAAGCTAATTCCAAATATTACTAGCAAAAGAGTTACATTGTTGTCTGGACTCACCACACTTCTCCTCACTTGCCCTATTTCCATCCAGTATCGATTAAGCTTCCGGCAACTCCAGAACATATGGATATCATTGACCCTTTCTGCGCTGCACCGTGGACAGCATTTCTTTCCCTTTCCAAGGGCGGTTAATCTCTCCGGGGACCAGTGAACTCTGTGCAAAGGAAAAATTTCTTTTTTTTTCACAACTGCCGGTTTAACTATATCCCAAAGGATAGTAAACAAAATGTGCCTGAGTTTGCCAATATTCAGCAAGATTATTTCCTTACTCCATTTCTTCGCTGGCAATAAACAGGGGTCTTCTGTCACCTCCATCAACATCCATTACCAAAGGGTAATTTCCTTTTGATACCCTGAGTTATAACACAATTTCCCCTCCCAAATGTCCTCTCTTTGCTCTAATCTAGGAGGAACACTTGCCCAACTCGCCAATTCATAATATTTGAACTTGGAAACCTTGTTTCCAATTAACTCAAAAACCTATCCCACTGTATCAATTCCTGCTTTACCAGAATTTGCCCCCAACAAACTACCCTATTTCTCCATAGTGGAAGTGTTGGACTATCTTGCAAACATTGTGGAGTGCCCTGTGAGTCCCATATCGGTGCAAAACCACTACAGTATGGTATATCTAATAGTCATCGCGTCTGAAACCATATCTTGCACGCTGCATTAAGACACTTTAATCCAACTTTTTAAAAGTATTTAGGGTGGCCATATTTGTTTAGAAAGTGGTCTCCGGCCTTCAAGATGTCAATCATAACTTTGTGGTACGGGGTATAGCTAGAACACCCATTCAATTGCCTCCAACTAATCCCCCTTGATGCTTCTTCCTGGACAACCTCCTCCATGCAATACGAACTCCCCATGATGCCCACACAAAAGAAGTTAAGTCCCCCTGTAACCTTCTGAACCATATTGCTTTAAATTCTGATGGAATAGTGTTAAATAAGAATGTGAATTTGGTAAAATGAGCATTTTCAAAATATTAGATCTGCCTAGCAAGGACAGTGGAAGCGAAGCCCATGATCTCAGTAACTTTGTCGTAGACAGGCAAAAATTGTTAAAGTTTTTTCCAGGCCACCTGAACTCCCGGGTATCTGATCTCTTTTTTAACAAGGGGAGTGTTGCAACCAATATTCCAGCACATAATCTCTGTCTTCTGTTGACTGACCAAATACCCAGACACCGGACCAAACTCCTCCAAAACACTCCAAATGTTTGTTAATGAACCTATCAAATCACTAGTGTATATCATAAGATCCTCGGCATAGAGTGCCACCTTTTTCTCCCACTCCCTAAAATGAAACAATATTATATTTTGATTGGACCTAATCATCCTTGCCAAAGGTTCGATATATAAATTAAATAGAAGAGGAGAAAGTGGACAACCCATACGGTTACCTCTCTCTATCTTAACTTAACTTGAGTTGATAGATTGCCATTCATCCATACCCTCGCTACCGGATCCTTATTTAACACCTCTATTGCCTTAACAAAAAGGCTGCCAAAGTCATTTCTTTCCATAACTCTTGATAAAAAAATTCCAACTAACCCGATCAAAAGCTTTGGCGGCATCTATAGTAAATTGCAAGAGGTTGACCATTTAATTGGGCAAGATCTATAGCACCGAATAATTCATGAGTGAATTCAAACAATTGCCTACCTCTAATAAAGCCCTTCTGATCAGGGTGTATCAGTGTATCAGCTACCCCAGCTAACCTTCTCAATTAAAATGTGAGTATAATTCTTATAGTCCGAGTTAAACAGAGAAATTGGTCTATAAGATTACCACTGTGTTGGGTCCTTAATCGGCTTCTAAATCAACATAATCATAGCCTCATTCCATGACCTTGACAGTGGAGAACTACCAAAAAAGACTTAATTCATCAATTCTAGCATAACATGGGCCACCTCATTTGAAACCAATTTATATAGTTCATTCGGTAGACTGTCAGGGCCCGTGGATTTCCCCCCTTACAAGGATTTTAATGCTTCATGAAGTTCCTCCATAGTTATTCTTGACTCCAGAGCCTGTCTTGTTATCTCGTCCAGGGCAGGAAGCGATATCCTACTCAAGTATTCTCTGACCTGATCATCCGTGGCCACTGTTTCCTCTGTGTATAGTTTTTGAAAAAAAGGAAACAAATACCTGTTCTATTTCTAATTCATCTACTAAGCGGCTGGGGTTACCTTCCATTTGAAGTGCACTGATTCTATTCCTAGCTTGGTCTACTTTAGTTTTCCAGTCTAGTAACTTGCCACAGCCCTCCCCATACTCATAATGTGCTAATCTACTCGTTTCCCATCTTTTCCTGATCTTTACTTCTAAGAAGTTCTCCAGACATGCCCTTGCTTCCTTCAGCAGATGGTCCGATGCATTCCCTTTCCAAACATTCAATCCCATTTCACCCCTAATTTGCACTTCTTGAATCACGGACTCAAAACATCGAAGCTGTCTCATCTCTTCTCTGAGTTTAAGTCCCGAGATACTAATTAATCTTCTTCTAATAAATGCCTTGTATGTGTCTCATACAACTTGTAAAGGACGGACCCAAAATTTGTTGCAAGAAAATAATTTTGAGTTTGGAGGAACATGGTGTCCTTGTGGCAGCCGTGTGAGAAGGGCGGTCGTGGGCACCAGGAACCTCGATTACGCTCTCTGCTAACTGCTTGTCGTTAGTTCGTGCTATATAACACACATTGGAACACAATCTATCTTACCTGCTCATGAGCGGTGGGACCGTGGTGGGAGACTGTCAGCGCTTGCTGATCAGGTGTACTGTGTTTTGCTGTGCCGGGTTGTGGGCTGGAGCAGCCTGGACCATGGCCCGGGGACGCCGCTTCCTGATCCTTTGCTTCCGGGGGAAGGGAGGCGGCGTTCTTGGCTGAGCTTCCCTGTCCTTCTCTCCTCTCTGAGGCAGAGCCTAAGGAGGGGACACCAGAGGAAGCCAGGGCAGGGTACCCGAGCTTAGAAGAAGGTATGACGCCCAGCCGAGTGCGCCACAGGAAGGTGCTCGAGGGAGGCAGCTGTAATGCAGCATGCTTTCCATGTAAGAAAAACAAAGGTAAGGAGGGGGGTAATACTAAGCCCCAAATCACTCTATGGGAGGACTGTACAGAGAAACAGGGAGGCCATACAAACCTAATTTCCCGGAAGCAGGAAGATCCTATCAAGGGTATTTTGAAGCAGTCAAATTCTAGAGGTGTTTTGGGGCCTCCAGAAGGAAAGGTACCCCAGGTGGAAGCTCCTCTAGTCTCACCTTTCAATAGGGGGGCTGGAAGTTTGGACATGGTGCAAGGGGACAAGAACTGCTCTTTGGGGGGCCAAGGAGACCGTTATTGAAAATGAGGGTGGGGAGTGTTGAAAGAATGTTTGGAACTCTTATAGATACCTCCTCCCCTCCGGAAGGGATCAGAGACTCTATACAGACCCCCATATCAGGCCTGTTGCCAACTCCTATAGCTTTGTGCACAAATGCACATTCTAAGGACTCTGAAGCACGTAATATAACTGACCTCCTTACTACATTATCGGAAGAGATCATAGGGAAATTTCAGATTTCTGAGCAGAATCAAGCAGGAATTAGAGCATCCTGTGAAATTATGGAAACTAAAATAAACACACTAACAGAAAAAATTGTATCTTTAGAAAATACAGTCAAGGAGCTGGACTCACAAGTAACTCTTAACAAACAAGACATCCAGCAGATAATGTCAATGGAAAAAGTGCTACAGGATCTGCTGGAGAGCCTGGAAAATAGCATGAGGTGGAACAATATTAGACTCTTGAATGTTACAGAGGATGCCAAAGAGCATGACATTAAAGCTTTTGTGATAGCATTATTCAGAGAATTTTTCCCTGACCTGCAGCATGTGAACTTGGAGGAGGATATTCAACGACGAGGCCCCCACAGGACAAATCCAAATAGGAAAAACCCCAGGAAAATCTTGATTAATTTTAGATTGTATTCTATAAAGGAAATAATTTTGACGGCAGCTTTAAAAACAAATAGGTTTATCAAAGGGGATTGGTTCTTTCGCATCTGGTCGGACATCTGAATGGTAACCCAGGATAGGCAATGGAAGCTTGGGAAATACACGCAGGAGCTTCGAGCACTGGGGGCCACTGTTCATATGAGACTCCAGCAGCTCTTAGAATTATGTGGAAGAATAAACTGTACAACATAATAGAGCCGGGTGAAGTATGCTCCTTTTTAGAACAGATGCAGGGGGCAGAGTGAGTCTTTATACCACACTACAATGCCGAGAGTTCCTGGACACCCAAAATAGGAGTTTTTACTCCAATGGAGATAGGGAGGGTTCCTCAGGGTTGGGGGCGAGGGGTTCAGGGTAGGGCACAATTTAATTTTAATTTTAGACTAAGTAGATTAGCACTGGGTGTGGGAGCATTTGACAGAGGAAATATGCAAAAACAAATGTGGTCCTCAGGAAATATAAGCTTTCGCCAGCAGGTTACCGTTTAGTTTGTCTTGGGCGGCATGAACCCTCATCCTTGCCACAATGTCAAGCACGAATATAGGGTGTTTGAGGGTTTTGTCATGGAATGTTAATGGCCTCAGAGTAAGTGGTTGTAGGTGAAAATCATTGAGTTGCTGGGGAGGGCAGATGAAGAAGTAATTATTTTACAAGAAACCCAGTTATCACGAGATGAATGGAAGGGAATTCTTACAGAGTTTCAATGGTAGATCATTGCGTGGTCACTAGGCAAACAGTTGTGGTACGGGGTATAGCCGTTTTAACCAAAAAAACAATTAAGGGAACCCTGGGAGGAATGGTCATGAATCCCATCGGACGATGGCTGACAATAGAGTTCAACGTTGGCGGGGTTTGGTTTGTGGTTACAGGATGTTATGAGCCAAATGTGGATGATCCTGCACCTTTCCAATCTCTTTATAATCAACTACTTCTTGCCAAATATCCAGTGGTTTTCGGTGGTGACTTTAATATCTTGATAGACCCAATCCTGGATAAATCCACAACCAGAGGTACGGTGAATTCCCCAAGAAGTAGGTGTTGGGTAAAGCAGGCAATGGAAAACTTGTGTCTGGTAGATATTTGGCATAGTCAAGCCAAAGTGGGCCCAAGATTTATTTTTCATAATAAAAAATATGGACATAGATCCAGGATTGATTTTATTTTGATTCACAGTAGTTTTTGTGGGAAGGTGAAACATGTGGCTCACACACCGGAACATTTGTCTGACCACTTGGCAGTTAAAATTCATATGAGTTATGATATATCAACTAGTCCTCCTAAGTGGACTTTAAATCTGACCTTGTTGGCTGATGAAAGTACTATTGAAGGACCATCAGCATATTATATAGTTATTGTCCGATAATACATTTGCTCCCCCAATAGAGACCGATGCAGATAGTGCAAATAGAATTTGCAAAATGTCATGCATTAGGATTTCTAGAAGCCAGTGCAGACAAGAACTAAGGCAGGTAGCAAAGCATTCCATCAATATCTTGTATGCTTACTTTCTAAGTAGTACTATTATATCACCAGTGGAAGACAATACTGTTAATGAAAATGACCTATGTATGTCCTGTAGTATGACAACTAATTCACCACAGGCTAAGTGTTCACAGAGAAATAGTCCTAACAGCACACGTAAGTTTATAAACGTTAGCCAATCCAGCCACATGCAGGAGGATAAAAGAACATCAATAGGACAAAAAAGGTGCCAAATTGCTAATTACCACTTTATACCATGCGAAAATTATGGATTAAGTGCTGCTTCACCCTTCTGTTTGTGGAGTGATAAGTCTAGCCAGTCTTAATGTTTCCGTTCAACAGCTTTTGCAGCTGCTAAATATACATTCTGCATTTGGCCGAATGAGATGGCTCTTTCAAGGTGGAAACAAGATTTCTTGCCTCATTACAAGCTTTTACACAGTGGCTGAAAAAGAGAGTTTTAATAAAGTATGACATGCATTCATCAGTGCTTGGCAGCAGCATAACAAATGATTAAATTACTCAATTTTATATCCACAGAACCTTCAGTTGACAATCATGGAAAGGGGTGCCATTTTGGATTCATCTCCTTAATTCTGAGGGCAAACAACCTTGCAGCCATGATTTGTGTCAAACAGGCTTTCCCAATTGTGTACTTTAAAAACAGCTGTGCAGTAAGAAGACACAGGCATTTATCGTAAGATGATGCCACTGCTGCTAACACAAATATGCTGTTCAGTTTTGCCAAAGAAGTTTTCTTAGAGAGTGTTTTTATCTGCCTTTTCAGGACAGATTTAAGGGTGGTATGTGAGAGCACAAACTTATTTAGTTCTGTCCAATCTATTTGAAGGAAGTCAATCGCTTTGGTTAAGTATTGCAACCCAGGATTATTTTTTTTATCAAAGATAGGGCAAAGAGATGATTTTAATGTATTGGGCGGAGCCTTGGCAACCCTTTCAGACCAAGTTCCAATCTAATCAAACACCCTCTAATGTATTGAGGTAGCTTGAACACTCTCTTATAGGCTTTGACTTGCAGTTTTTCCACTGTTTTGGTGAATTGCCATGGGAAGGCTTCAGGGCCAAAATTTAGTGCCCTGAGCACTCGTCTCACAGGCACTGGGGAGGGGCTTTCCATTAAATTATTGAGCTGACATTCTCTTGTAATTATCAGTTCAGACTTTGCTTTGAGGTGTCACAGATGGATATTAGAGTTTTCGTTTGCAGTCAGCCACACTCCTCAGTAATTGTACCATTTGGTCCACTAATGTTAAGGGGGCCCATATTCCAATAATGATTTGATTATTTTGGCATCCTCCCAAAAGTTCTTACTTTAGGCTTTGATGCATTTGCCTTCATTTTATTTGTCTCATGATAGTCATGGAGGACAATTAGTGCTTCTTGAAACCCAACTCTGGAATGATCTAGCAAAACAATATCATCTGCATATTGTAGCAGCTTATTGTAGCAGCGTAACGTTGAGGTTCTCAATTTTGGCAGAATTAAGTTAGTGTATTTTAAGGCCAGGGACATGTCCACTGTATACAAATTGGATACAAGAGGGGCAAGGACACGGCCTTGCTTTAGGCCATTATCTGTGGGAACTTTCCGGCTTACAGCGCTTTGTGACAACTTGACCCTCATCGAATTTGATGTGTAGAGTGAGACCATCGCCCTCAGCAAGTTATTCAGAATGCCCTAGCCTTGTGGCTTCCTCCATAAAAGGTTTCTATCCACAGTGTTGAATGTGGTGGAATAGTCCACGAAGCAGGCATAAAGAGGGAGCAACTTCTTGCTGAAGGCTTGATGTATTAAATAGGAGAGGGCCACTATGTTGTCTGTACTTGTAGAATTCACACTAAAGCCTGTTTGGCAAAACAGAACTAACCTGTTAGCTTCCACACAGTTTTCCATCTCTTTTAATAGAACAGAGGCAAAAACCTTGGCTTCAGAATCAGCATGTACCTTACTATCTTCAAAGCCAACAAGACACAAACCGGACAATGTTTTAATTTGTGACAAGGTTACATATGACACACCTTCTTTAAAGATATCAGTACCACTATTAATAAACGCTACATCTACACTTAAACCTTGCGATTTATGAATAGTCATAGCATATGCTAGAAAAACAGGAAACTGCTTCTTCTGAACATACAAGTCTTTCACAAGCAAGCCACGTGTAACAGACTTTCCAATCTGTTTTATGCCATCAATCTGATCAGATTTTATTGCTAGGTATTCATTCTCATTCTTATTAGGAAAGAAAATTAAATCTATTACTATACCCTTAGCACTGTTAACTATTCTTTCATCAACATTTAAATCATGCCTCAAAATTACTCTACAATTTTCGCAAACATGTCAACAATATTCTAATCCTGCAGTTCTGGAAACAGATTTCTCCAATGAATTCAATTTTGCTTGTAATTTTTTAACTTAGCGGTACTGTTACAGCCTGGTATCCCATCTTGTTGATTGCTGTGAGTTCCAAAGTTTCTTCCTTCTTTTCATAATTGTTTGGTAAAACAGGAACACTCCTAAAGTGTAAGCATTAGGCAAAAAATGGCTTTCCCTTCTTCAATGAAATTGAACATTAGCTGTGCTTCTGTCTTGTTTGTAGCAAGTTGACTTTTTAAGCAACAGTTCCCCTCTTTTGTGAGAACTCCTACACTGATATCCTTTAGAATTTTTTCTATGTCAAATGCTTGATGCATATTCCAAAGTAATTTGTTGTATAGGACGTTTAGCCAAATGTTTATGTTTCCC
The DNA here is from genome assembly GCF_031143425.1 of Pleurodeles waltl. Taxonomy (NCBI): domain Eukaryota; kingdom Metazoa; phylum Chordata; class Amphibia; order Caudata; family Salamandridae; genus Pleurodeles; species Pleurodeles waltl. Next base: position 873,972,248 of record NC_090436.1, on the reverse strand, counting down.
AACTTTCCAAGGAGTTCCAAGTTTCATCTTGGAGAAGTGTCTTGAACACAGGCCGTACTTTGACGGGTGTCAGTTGTAGTAGACTGCCAAACAAAATTAAGGCCGTCATTACAACCCTGGCGGTCTGTGATAAAGCGGCAGTAACACCGCCAACAGGCCAGCGGTAAAAAAATTGATTCATGACCACGGCGGAAACCACCAACACATAGAGCCACTTTAACACACTGACCGCCACGGCGGTAGCAACAAACACCGCTGCGGTAACCGCCAACAGCCAGGCGGAAGACAATGTACTGCCCACAGCATTAAAACAGGCCTATCCGCTAGCTTTTCAGGGGGGGTACCAACGCCATCAAAAGCACAGCCCTTCTTATGCCTTGGCAGGTGGTGCTGGCACACTATCTGGGCTGATGGATTCCCTACTTGGAGCTGCAGAAACCACAGTGGCCGTGGACTGGGTGGCTGAGGTGCTGGGCTGGGTTCTGGCCACCCTGTCCCGAAGTGAAGGATGGGGAAGGAAATAGGTCAATGGTGGCGAGGTAAAGCTTCTTAGGGACACTGGGGTGGGAAGAGGGTGAAGGTTTGGGTGTGGAGGAAGAGGGAGTGGTTGTAGGAGGTGTCAGTCTGCTGTGTTTGGGTGCAGGTGCATGGGCTGGATGCTGTTGTGTGTCTGAGTGCTTGCGTTTGTGTACTTTGGGAGGGGGGGCCACAGACACAGTGGGAGAGGACACAGGGGACGTGTGCATGGATGTGGGGGTGGTGACTGCCAGTGAGGGGCGTGTAATGATAGGCGTGCTGGTGACGGAGGTAGTGGATGAGGATGTAGTGCATTCAGGTGTGAATGGAGATGCTACTGGGGGGGAGGTGGAAGACTGGGAGGAGGGGGACACAGTGGAGGCAGTGGATGTTGGTGTGTCTGCATGGGGATGGTGCTTGTGTGAGTGCTTGTGAGATGAAGTGCGGTGCTTGGCTTTTCCTGAGCCACTTCTGTGTGTTGATTTGGGTGATTGCTGGTCTGAAGGTGTGCTTGGGATAGGCTGGGGTTGAGGGGATTTGGACTGGGTAAAGGAAGTTGGAGGGGGGAGGCTGGAGACAGGGACAATGGCTGCCATCAGTGAGTTGGCCAGAGCCTGGAATGCTCTCTGTTGGGGCGCCACAACAGAGTGAATGCCCTCCAGGTATGCATTTGTTTGTTGGAAATGCCCTGCTAGACCCTGCATGGCATTCAGTATGGTCGACTGCCCAACAGAGAGGGATCTCAGGAGGTCAATAGCTCCTCACTGAGGGCAGCAGGGCTGACTGGGGCAGGGCCTGGGATGCCTGGGGCGAAGGAGATGCCCACCCTCCTGGGTGAGCGGGCATGGGAAACACACTGAGGGGCCACCATACATGCAGCACTCTGCCCAGGACCCCTCAGACCCCCCCCCTACATGAGGCTTACACACACAGCAATCCATACATTCATGCCCCACGCATCATGCTCACAGTGTACTCACCTGTTTGTATGGAGGACCATAGAGTAAAGGGTACTGGGGTAGGACACCATCCACTAGTCTCTACAACTCCTCCGAAGTGAAGGCAGGGGCCCTTTCCCCAGACACTGGAGCCATTGTCACTTCCAGACACAGGTCACAGCAGCACTTGCAGTGTAGGTCCTCTCCTGTAGAAGGTCAGGTAGCAAGTGAGTGAACAGACAGAAAATGGTGGTCACCTCCGGGGCGGTGCGTACCGTCACCACCAGCGTACATCTCCATTGGCTCCTGGAACCAATAGGCCCCAGTGATAACCAATGCGGTGTTGCGCGGCGGTCGTCGACGGCCGACCGCAATGGTGCACAACACCAGTGGAATTACCTCATTTCCACTTGTCCCTCCAGACAGGTCAGGCAGCCACCATTTCAGTGGGGCACAGGCCGTGGCACCTAACTGTGTCACAGCAGACATTGGCACATCAACTGACTTACGAGTTCACATACTGTTTCTGTAAAGCAAAAATGTCATATTATTGTGAAAGTTTGGATGTGACCTTCCGCTCACCATTTTTCACCCTAGAGTTTAACCACTGAGGATGAAAAGGAGATGGAGACATCCCCCGTGTACAGACCCCTGGGGGACCTGGCGACAATGGAGGACAGGCACATTATCCTAACCTAATGACTTGATATGGCCACAATCCAAGAACTGTGTGCCCAATTGGAGCCAGACCTGATATCAGCTATCCGCCACCCAACAGGTATCCCCCCTCTAGTGTAGGTCCTGTCAGTGCTCCATTTCCTGGCAAGTGGTTCCTTCCAAGCGACAGTGGCCATGGCATCAGGACTGTCGTAGCCTATGTTCTCAAACGTGCTGACCAGAGTGTTGTCTGCCCTGATGAAACACATGCACAGCTACATCGTTTTCCTAAAGGTGGAGGATATGGGCACAGTAAAGGCTGACTTCTGTGCACTGGGACATATCCCCAACATCATTGGTCCCATTGATGGTACACATATTGCATTTGTCCCCCACCGGAAAAATGAACATGTGTTCAGAAATAGAAAAAGCTTTCACTCTCTGAATGTACAGATGGTGTGTTTGGCGGACCAGTACATCTCCCATGTTAATGGGAAATATCCTGGCTCTGTGCCTGATGCCTTTGTCTTGAGGAATAGCAGCATCCCATAGGTGATGTCTCAACTCCAGAGGCACAGGGTGTGGCTAATAGGTGAGCCCATGGTCCCCACCCAGTTGATGTAGGTATATGGGTGTAGGGTTGGCCCTAAGGGTGAGTGTCTGGCTAACAGGTATCCCTCGATATTTGCAGGTGACTCTGGTTAACCCTACCTCTCATGGCTATTGACCCCAGTGAGGAATGCCAGGACAAGGGCAGAGGAACATTACAATGAGGCACATGGGCGAACAAGGAGGATCATTGAGTGAACCTTTGGACTCCTGAAGGCCAGATTCTGGTGCCTCCATCTGACAGGTGGATCCCTGTACTACTTACCCAAGAAGGTGTGCCAGATGATCGTTGCATGTTGCATGTTGCACAACCTGGCTTTGAGACACCAGGTGCCTTTTCTGCAGGAGGATGAGTCTGGGGATGGTTGTGTGGCAGCCTTTGGACAGTGACGAAGAGGAGGCAGAGGAAGCAGAGGAAGAGGATGTGGACAACAGAACTACATTATTTCAACAGTACTTCCAGTGACACACAGGTAAGACACTGTAACTTCACCTTCCATTGCAGTTTTGTGTTGGACATTGAACATGGCATTCTGAGTTCCCTATTTCTATGGCCACTTACTGTACCCTTTGGCATCTCTATTTTCAGATCTCTGTGCCCCACTTTGGCGTGTTTACTGCTGCCCCTACAGGTCATACCTATGTAAATATTACAGTACATTTGAATTGAAATGTTTACAGTTTGTTATACTAATACATATGTCAAACATTTGACAGACTCCATACTTGCAATAGTTCCAAGGGTGTTTATTTCAGTGCTGAAAAGTAAATGGGGATGTGCAATGGGCTGGGTTGATGATGGAGGAAAGTCCAGGATAGAGTTCAGTCTTTTTGCATCACAGGTGCATTGTCCAAGGGGGCATAGGAAGTGGAGCAATGTCAGATTAAGGTGGACAGGGTGACACAGTGGGACAGAAGGGTGACAATCAGGAGAGTCTTATTTCCTGGTGGGGGTCTTGACAATGTTCTCTGGCTTCTGCCTGGATCGCAGGGACCGTTTGCAGGGTGGTTCTCCTTCTGCAGGGGACGAGGTGCTGGTGGCCTGTTGTTCCTGTGGCAGGGCCTCCTGTCCACTAGCGTTGGCGGAGGTGGAGGGCTGGTCTTCAGTGTGGCTAGTGTCAGGGGCCCGTTGGTGTGTCACTGCCTTCCTCCTGGTGTTGGCCATGTCTGCCAGCACCCCTGCATTGGTGACCAGGGTGATGTGGATATCCCTCAGGTCCTCCCTGATCCCCAGGTACTGCCCCTCCTGCAGCCTCTGAGTCTCCTGCAGCTTGGCCAGTATCTGGCCCATGGTCTCCTGGGAATGGTGGTATGCTCCCAGGATGTTGGTGAGTGCCTCGTGGAGAGTTGGTTCCCTGGGCCTGTCCTCCCACTGTCGCACAGCAGTCCTCCCAGCTTCTCTGTTGTCCTGTGCCTCTGTCCCCTGGACCGTGTGTCCACTGCCACTGACCCCAGGTCCCTGATCGTCCTGTGTTTGTGGGGATGCCTGGGTTCCCTGTAGTGGTGGACACACTGCTGATTGCGTCTAAAAATAACGCCTGGGTCAGAGCAGGCGTTAAAATGGGGCAAACACACCAGTACTTAAGGAAAACACACAGAAGCAACAGCAGAACTCCAAAGGAAGACATGGAGGTGCTATTCATCCAGCATGCATTATCATGCAGAGCACAGGACCAACACCAGCAGCTTCCACCACACCAGCGGGGACCCCAAAGGCAATACAGAAGGCAGGAGAGGATATTCAGGACCAGGACAACCCTTATGGGACTCAGGCAAAAAGACATCATCCAGAGGTACACACTCAACTGGCAAGCCATTCAGCAGCTGCTGTACCACATTGAGCCACAGTTGGCACCCGGCTTGCAGACACCCTACATCATTCCACCAGAGACCAAGCTGCTAGCTATCCTCCACATGTTGGCAAGTGGCTAGTTTAAAACCACTGGTGCCCTGGTTGCCGGTATCTCACAGTCCTCATTCTCTGCCTTCCTACCCAAGGTATTGGATGCCATCATCTCCCTCACACCCAGCCACACCAGCTTCCCCAACACACAGCTGAAGCAGCAGGAGACCAAACAGGGCTTCTACCAAATCAACGGCTTCCCACACGTGCTTGGTGCCATTGACTGCACACATGTATGGATTGTGCCACCTTCTGCAACCGAGCATCTATACTTCAACAGGAAGCACACACACTCCATCAATGTGCAGGCCATTGTCGATCACAGGGGTTTGATCATCAATATCATGGCAAAGTATCCTTGGAGTGTACATGATTCATTCATCTTCCGTCACTGCACCATCAATCAACACTTCCAGGATGGACGATATGGCAATGGCCTACTTGTTGGTAAGTACAGAAACCTACTTATATACACACAGAACAGCAACCCTGTAGGACATACAACACATACACCACTACAGTGACACGTGGCCAGGAAGACACTGAAGTTGTGACACTGTTAGTCATGTTTGATATCCTGACCCAATGGGATACACACCTATGGACAAATGACAGATGCAAATAACAACAGATGCCAGGCCCCAGACACAAGGAAACAATTTAAAACCACACAGTGACAATGACATGGCCTTAACTGCCAGTACAACTTGGAAGATTAATCTTACAATATCACATCAATAACACTCAATCACGCACCCTTCCAATCAATATGTACAGTGTAAGGGGTATGCAATGTGTTTCGCTGCAGGTATAATACCATGACACACATAGCATGATGATGATGATGACTCAAATGAATGGGACATGGAATCATTGAGGCTGCACCAACATCTCACATCACTCCTGGACTGACATTGCCCACTACCAATAAACAAGTGGACTGTGGTAAGAACACATATTGATGTGACAATATTGCAAAGTGCACATTCCTTCACATACGGTTTGAGACAATTACACATATACACAACAGATGTACAGGCATATGGACCTTCTGACACTTAAACCGTCAACCCCACAACCAAGTTAGCCAGCTGAACTGGACCAGGTTCCGTAGTGTAGGTTCACGTTTGAACGAGTCAACTCGGTAAGGGCAGATAAATAGGTCTGCAGAGAACTTGTCACACGTGGGATATTTGTGCATTGTCAATTGTCAACACGTCAGTGCTGCCAACTTATGGAGATGTGTTGTACATTGTCACCTAGCCAAATCAAAGGGCCTCACTGATGTTTAACAAGTTCTATTGCCTATGTTAAATTCGATGGGATGTCCAGGCCATATAGATGCTACCGTGTTACCACCACTGTAGAATAGATTCTGTGTATGGAAGTATCATGTCACCCCCAGTTAAGACACATGGACACCTCTTTCACGTGACATAATTCATGGGAGTACACAATGTACTGCAAGTCTACAAAAATACCACTGACATCCGGTCAATCAGCCAAACACCAGTTCAGATAATGAAACATCCCAATGCCGATGGTACATCCTAGAAGCCTAGGATTCCACACAATAACACAAATTAGGATGAGTCACAGACAACACAAGAGAACAACTGCTATGCAAAGTGATAGTCATGGTGCAAGCTCCATCAACATTTTTCACTCATTTTCTTTTTCAGCTGATCAGGGGTATGGTATCCAGCCATGGATCATGACCCCATTTGCAAACCTGAGCACAGCATCAGAGCTTGCCTATAATGATGCACATCGGAGGACACGCACCATAGTAGAGAGGATCTTTGTCATCCTGAAGTCAAGATTCAGGTGCCTCAACCCCTATTCTAATCACTAAATCATGGTCTGGGTAATTACTTTTGCATCACATTATCCCTAGGATTCATAATGAGAGTTTAGCCTCATGGAGCATTACAGATATACAGATTAGGATACTGAAAAATCCACATCACATTTGATGGGTATGAATGTACAGCCAACTGCACACACAGTGTAAATGATATATATCCTGTGCATTTCACATTTGAAGGTCAATATCAGAGGACCACAGCTATGGCACACATACATGTTGTCAACATGGTTCATTGCAGCATATGGCATACAACTAAGACACCATCATTCATAAGGTAAAATACTGCTTCATACATGAGGCAGTGGATGTGCTATTGCATAGGTAACAGGAATGTAGGACCAGACCCTTGACAGCAGTAAATGTGACATCAGCTATATCTGCAAGGAGTATGTGTGACAAGAAGTTCATGTAAGCTACAAATGGATAGCATGAGTGCCCCAGGTATGACAAGCATTGCTCACAAGACATGCCCTGCGCAGTCCATCCCAGGTCATAAGTCCTGCCACTGCCACGTTTTCAGTGTCTCCCCACCCTTCTCTAGGGGGCCCTGGAAATTGACTATTTGTACCCAGATAATCTTTCATCTACACACACCCAGACTCACATTCTGACTCCAGTGTGCTTCCCTCTTTAGTATGGCATGCCATAGTCATAGTTCATCTGTCTGCATGGACTTCAGGTCAGATAATGCACTGCCTGGTAGTCTGTAGGACCTGTAATCACCTGTCCATTGCTTCTCATGTGAAAGGTACTGTTGGCCCTTAGAACTTGATTCTCACCTACAGGACTTGTGAAAGACTGAAGCTGCAAACACCTGTGAGCACTTCCATGCAGAATAGCCATTTGAACCTGCACTGCCCTTGCTGCTGCCTGGAACGGCTTAGAAGCTGCCACTATATGTATATCCTTCTTATGCATAGCCGTATAAATCACTTGTGTAACACAGGCTTGGGGTGATTGTGTAACGTTGCAGGCCACAGGACAAATACAGTTTTCATTTTCCACAGTGTTGTTCCAGCTTTTCCCAGTCTCAGTCTGCTTACTGTGTATTCGCTTTGTTCATGTTAGCTCCTGACAGAGCCTCCATCCTGTTAGCCTGATTGGTTCCTGTCTTTCTGTTACCATAAAGGTTCCCTGTGGCTACATTTGTCTCATAGTTGGTTTCCATGCCCTCACTTTCCTCCTGGGGTATTGTGTCTGGGAGGTCTACGATGAATCCTCAAATAGATTGTATAGCATAATCAGTTTACTTCTTGCATCGTGGTGTGGGACATGTCTTCAAATAGCCTAATCATGGCCCATCCCTTTTCTGGGTTTCATGTATGCATGAGTGACAAACAGTGACAGTGTACCATGGCTGTATGCATGGAATGGGTATGGTGCCTCCAGTACAACAAACAATGTTTGCTAATGTGCATGAAAGGACAAAACATGTTTGTGCCCTAACGATCCACACACAGATTCACATCGGCCCCAACCTATTGATGGGGCTTGCGCGGTGAATAGCTGTGAGATCAATCAGCACAGAGGCACTGATATTCCTGGTTGCATTGGGAATTTTAGCAGCCACCCTGTGTACAAATGTTGTGATGAAACCTACCCGTTTAAAATTACTGATTCATCAACTTTGTGCGTACACCAAGGTTGCCCTGTTGTCAGTCTCATAACTTCTGCAGTGCCATAGCTGGACTATCCCCATGTGTGTTTTCAATTCCTCTTTGGCTTTCGTTCAATTCTGCTTTGAAGGATACTCTGTTAATGCAGGGAATATGCTCCACAGACTCATGACTAGACATGCACGTACCTGTGACAACATGGACCCCAATAATGACACAGGGTACACATGGCCACACACTTGAACTGGACACCTTTGTGCAATTAACCACTGGAAATATGTGAACACATGCTGCTTTGTCTGCTGGTCCTCCACTGCCACAAGAAAAACATAGGTCATTTATATGACTCAAACTGTGGAGTGACATTACTTTTTTGGATTGTTTTTGGGACTCTGTGTCACAAACACTGTACATACATAGCATTTTCAAATACCTGACTCATGGGTAATATACAAACAAGTGACCAGGACGTGGTATCCAACATTCTAGTACATGTGATGGCTTAGTCTTGTAACATTGCCATTATCACCTGTCCTCTATCTATCCGGTGCATAGTTTGTCATGGGAGATGCTTTCGTCCCAAAAGTCAGGGAAGTTCACACAGCATTTGTTGCTATGTGTATGACAAACACATTTCCTGACTCATTTCCACACTGAATAGCATCTGATGGTTATCTACATTTACAACACATGCATACAAGCACATTTATGAAAACACGTCTTGTGATGTTCACACAGAGGGCCAACTAAAATTGAAATAGCCAATTCACAGACATTGACACACAGGCAATGAGTTAATGTATTAAGTTGCGTAGCCTTGCTATCCTCTATTGATGCACAGCCTGCTCAAACTGGGTAATATCAATTTGTGTTCCAAAAGTTTGGGTATCTATTGCGTCAGTGAAGAGTGCTAATCCGGTACAACAACTAGAGGATCATGGTCCACAGTAGTGTGATCTGCCACATGTACCCAACACTGGAATGCACAATGTAGGTGCAAACAGCCTATCTCTGCATAGTTACTGCTGTCATGTACTATAAAGATGTGATAAATGACCCAAACCCAGTAAAAGACATTCATTTTGATGCATCCGCGTAAAAAAAGATGCATATGCATCAAAAATTGCCGCATATGCTTAGAAAAACGACACTCACAGCCATGATACATCCATTGGCCCGAGCAGCAATTCCTACACTGTACCCTGGGAAATGGTTAGCAATGCAAAATATTTGGAACTATGGATGCAGGGTAATTCTTAAGCACATGCGTAAAATAAAACTGACGCACAGACTGTAAGCGTCATAATAATTTGACGCATCATTATAAATATGCACCGCATTTGAGGCAGGGAGTGATGTAATAGGATTTACTGTTTGCAGAAATGGTACAGTGGGTGTACTTTCACTTTCACTCTGAGTCTGTGATTTTTCTAGACTGTGTGGCTGTGCTTAGAGTTTTGTCTGTCCCAGTTGTGATTTTGTCTCCTATGTGCCATCCTATTTGCCATCTGTGTTATTTGTAATTGTCTCAGTTGTTCATTGTAAGTGTTTATTTGTCATTTTTGGTGTCTAATTTTGTCTTTGTACTGTTGAGAGTCGGTTGTGGGTATTGTTAGTTTAGGGATAAGGGTTAGTTTGGTTGTTTTAGGGTTACTTTTATTTCATTTTCCTCCCTCCTTTCCCTTTATTATCCTCTGTACCCTTTAATTTTCATATTATTTCTGTCATGTTGGGTATTCCACTTCTGGGGAGAATGGGTGGGGAGGAGCTGGGAGAATTCATTTTCCTGGTGTGCCACTTCCTCCCCTTGATGATCGAAGCAGGTGGCAGGGTGATACAGGGGTATCACTCAGAGGCGAGGAGGCTCCGGTGGTAAAAGGTGTTGTACCATCTGCGTTGCATCTACAAACACCACAAAACGACCACCAACTTAAGCACCGCTGGGCTGCCTCTTTGTCAGAGAGCAAGACCTGATGGACCACCTGGGTATTGTGATTGGTGGCCCTGTTTGTAAGTACAATTCAGAGTAATGTGCACATTTAAATGCTCTGTAGTGACAGTAGCAGATTTGTTGACATGCTGCAGGCAATGTTTTTGGGCATGTGGAGTGCAAGTTAAACATACAGTGGCCCTGAGCAATAGTTGCTTCACATTACCGTCATTTGTTGATGCAACAGCTGCACTAAGTTACAAAACATAACTGGAGCTTGTAAATTAGTGCTGCCGTCACATCAATAGATGATGCTAATGCAGCTGAAACATATGTTTTATCCATGGACTGTGAGTGTATCAGGAAAGAGATGTTTTTCACCAGCTAATTCAAAAGAATTATTGTGTTCCCCAATTATTTTGAATACATGTCTGAACTGTATTCCAGCCCATACGTACCAATTTCTTTCTAACCTCAGGTAATATCTTCAGCTGATAGGTTGTGCTGCAATTAATTAGGAATGGACGCCAAAGTAATGCACATTGGTTCATTGCTAAATGTTTTGTGCTACTTTCCATAGCTGTAGCATATAACATGAAGCAAATGATACAAATTGAGGCATAACAACTATCCCTGGCCCTCTGTTAATTGTACCTGTGTATTTTAAGTTGATCTTCGGCACAATGGCTGGAACAGAGCTAATGCATTTCCCATCTGTTTTACTCTATAGCCATGCATTTCTCATAAGTTATGGGGTCATCATGGGATACCTGACGTTGGGGAATGCATGCTCACAATGTATTACGTGCATGACGTTTTGCAGGGGACCCCTGACCAATTCCATCATACATATAAAGTTCCCTAATACTTTGATAGTTTTGTTTGGTACACCCCTGCTTATCCAGGGCAGCATATGTACAATAACTAACTTCCCAGTTTGAAGGCTATCACAGACATGGGTGTATGCTAAGATCAGAAGGCCAGCATTCCTGTGACTGCTGCCATTTCAAAGATACATACAAATTTAAACCTACATCATCATGATTGACACAGTGGTACATTTGCTAAACCATGTTTTAATAATGTGACAGTGTCAGTTTGCTGTATACCTGCTGATCTCCCAACTTGTCAATTGTAAGATGATGAATGTGGCTAACCATGATTTCCAAAACCCATTATGTGTACACAGGGCAATGAGTGACACATTTCAGGTGCAATGACTACACCTGTGCCCATGCATTCTGTCATGGATGGCCACAATATACACTGTCAGCATATATCTAATTGTTGTATTAAATTATTTAAAATGGCCAATCCATGTCTTGCCTCAAATTGCCACCAAGTAACGCACAGGATCCCTGCAATTATGGTGTCATAGGGGGCATATGTGGCTAAGGGTACACTGTTAATGTAGCATATGTAACCTACACACAACACAGGCCCTACATGTAAGGGACCATAGAAAGCATAATATATATTGACCTTAAATCAACCCACATGAACATCACACAGAAACTGATTGTCCATTGATGCACAAGCCGCAATACCTGAGTGACTGGTATTGCAGTGATCCAGGAATGTGGCTTTGCATGCCTCTCATTACTACAAATGATGAGAGGAGTACACTCCATAAATGAGTCTGCAAACAATTGATGGAGCATGTTTGTCACCACATGATAGTTAGGGCCACTGCATGTGTGCAGATGTGTGTGTATCACTCACTGGAGTGACAGGGTCTATACATTTTTGCAGTGGTATATATGTTAGAGTAACATCATGCCTGAGAGGCTGGACTTTCAGATATAATGTTACACACAGTAATTGTGTTTGAAAGTGTTGTATAGTGCACAGACATTGAGCACAATTTACCCTTCCATGCTCTACAGGTGGACCTGCCCCTTACACAATTGACGACGTGGCTCGATTTGCGGACCCAAACATATCCTGTAAGTATTGATATTTCTGTTCTGTGATGTGTTTGCAGCTGTTGTGTGATTGACTCCTGTGTGTTGGACACATAGCAAGGTATGATGTGCTTGCACATGATCTGATATGTAACTTGACTGGAGTTTCACTTTTTTTCCATATTTGAGTTGGACAATCAGTAGCGTAGAGTCATATTTTGGGATTGTAGTCCAACCCTGTAGGCATGGCCATGTGAATAGGGTGACATTTGTTGTTAAAAAATGTATAAAGAAAATTTAGCAGAGGGCCATATTCATGATTTAGTCAGTAAGTCAGACCCTGAATCTCACAGAATAGGGATGCCAAAGTCTTACCCACAGACTTGAGCCTCCCTGTTCAGTAATGAACTTGTTAGACTGTATGTTTGACTTCCTAGCAGCATTTAGCTCCACATGTTGTGTTACGTGTATGTGGCACTTGAGTACAATGTCATAGGTGTGCATGCAGTTCATGCCCAGATGTGTGCTTGCATCTATCTGCTTGTTGCAGGACAGGTATTAGTGTTATCAAATGATGTTGACAATTGTCTGCAATTACAAACATAAATGTGGATGGGATTGTCCAAGGTTTGTGTCTATCCTAGTTGGACAACCTCCTTCCCTGTGGTGGACTGCCTAAACCCATGTACAGCTGTCCAAAGCTTCCTGGGTATCCTTGTTGTTTGAAAGTATGTGTTGCTTGTCCATCTCCCCCTGAGGCACAGGCTTAGGGTTATGAAATGTTTACCTAGGTGTGATGATCCAAGTTTAGTACACATGTAAATCTGTAAATCACTTGTCCATACCTGGGATACCCACTCTTGATTAGCAACTGCATACCATCCTGGCAATTCCATTTACAAATCACAGATAGGTTAGGTTAGTTAAGGTGTTTCCCCTTAGTATGCTTTTTTACTGTTACATAAATATTTAGGTACTCCTTTACAGTATGTCTCAAATGCTTGGGGATCAGGCCCTTGGCATGGGTGAACAGTGTCAATTTAGTTTTTGTATTTGTGTTCCATCCTGCATCCAAAACCCAATTGAGCTGTCACATTGGCAGCTACACCAAAGCTACTTCTCTATGCAACTGCCATCCATTGCTCCCACCACTCAAGGTTACTATGGATTCCAATGTATTGTTAAGTTTGGATGTATGTTTTCAATCTGACATACTTTGAGACCAGATTTGGTATCGAGGACACTGTGTTACGTCTGCCTGCAGCCTGATGTTCATGTGAATCCTGATAAGGTGAGTGATGGTATAATCTCATGTAGTATAGTATGCATAACTCAGACCTATCATTTGTTACATTGTACAGCCAGGTTACTTATTTGAACATACACTCATGCACATCCATTCCTGCTGTATGGTGTGTGTGAGGAGACATGTGTGTCAAATGTCACATACGTAAATATTGTCTGGGAGAAAATTTAGAAGACAATATTTTTCTGCTTATACATCCCTTGAAGAAGACTTATTCTGTCCAACACAGCATTATACTGCATAGTTTCTAGTTACCTTAGAATTAACCACCAAGAAGGGTAGATGATGGCACAATCCAGACCACAGTGCATAGTTATCAGCCCACCTTCTTTCAGCCAGTTGTATTGACATTCTATAGGCATTGACATGAGGCAAACATCACCAATCTCCCTCACATTTGATGTGTCACATTACACAGAGACAAAGTGGTTGGGTAAGTGCTATTTATTTTGAAGTGCTGTAGTGCTATTCTACATAGTCCAGGATTGTGAGTCCATTAGTGTGACACCTTCCATTGTGATCCTACACAAGTGCAAATGGACATGTCATTGGACATGCTGGGGTGAAGTGTCATACAGTGCACAGGGACATGAATTGCCAATGAGGTAGTGAGAGACAATCACAGAGCAGAGTGACAAGATAAACAGTGGGCTGGAGAACAGTGCTTGTGAGCAGCTGTTGCAAGACTAGCATGTTACAAAGCACAGGACCTTGGTTATAAGTGGCCATGTGACATGGAGTTGTGCTACCGGGTACACTTACGGGTGAAGATGATCTGTTCCACGTCTTCATCTTCTGATGTGTGTGTCGTCTCCTCTGCCCTTGGTGGTGGTGGGTTGAAGGGGCAACACACACTTCAGTGTTTGAAGACGTGGAGTCAGAAATCCCAGTAGAAATCCAACTGTGGGGCAGTACTGCAGCAAGGAGGAGCTGCTGATTCTTAAGGATAGCAGCTACATCACTGTGGTAGGCAGCAAGGTCGGCCCAGAGGGGGTCAATATTGCATTTGAGCACGCGTTGAAAGGTTCGTTGTTGGAGGTGTTGTGTCAACTCCCTTACTGCTGTGCTGATTTCCTTCAGACTTTGTTGCAGTTCTTGCAAGATTGATGTTCGCCCTTGCATGGCTGCTACCCGTTCTGCAGTTGTCATCATGCACGAACGCACCTCCTCTAGGCTGGCTGACATATTTTGCATCCCCACCCGCACCTCCTTGGCCAGATCCCGTTGTACTCAACTACAGTTCTCTCAAAGCCAGTGTCATCAGGGTCCTCAGCTGGGTTGGAGCTGGCAGGTCGTACTATTGGGGTGGTGGGTGGGTCCTCTGTGATGGCTGCTACATCTGTGCTCCTCCTTGTGACTGAAGGTGGGGTCTGAGGACATCTTGGAGGGTCTGCTGGCTGATGTTTGTCAGCTCGTCATCCATGTCATCAGAGAAGTCTAGGACAGGCATATCCCCAGGAGAGCCATTGTCCTCTGCAATGAGATATGGTACAATTAGTGTGTCTGTGTTGTGGCATTTGTAATGTGATGTGCCTGCCTTCCTAATAGTTACACAATGTGATATTGGTTCCTATTCATTGTTCCTGTCATTAATATTAGCATTCTCCCAGGTCTATGCCCCACCTGCATGTCACATGTAGTGTGGGCAGTTTGGGGCAATGTCAGCGTCATATCCTCTTGGTGTAGGTTCTGCCCAAATTGTATGTTGCCCCCTTCTTGTTCTACTCAACCCTCCGTCTACTTCCATTATCATGTTGTGGCCTTGCACTGGCTGTGGGTTTTCTGATGGCACTTGCACCACACTTAACAATGTGGAACTGCCCCAGTCTCAGATATTTCACATCCAGCTATATGTTTCTGAGACCTAGCATATACTATGTATAGCACTGGCACAGCACACTACATATGTCCGCATTGGTAGTGTGTAATGTTGATGTTGGGGAATGTGTGCTACTTTGGATTGCACTGATGGTCCTAGCAGTGTTCCAGTTCCTCTTCTGAGTGTACGGGTGTATTTCACTAGCCAGTTACATATGTCCTCCCCCTCAATGCTGTTGTCTGAGCAGTAGAACAGTTGGGATGTTGCATGGTGTCATTGCAGCTATTGTGACCCAGGCAGAGGGTGTACCCTGACATATTCCTGTTCCTGGCCATCTTTTCCTTGGTCCTGCGCTTGCAGTCATGCCAGCGCTTCTTGCACTCGATGACTGTTCTCCGTACTTCAGCCACACTGTTTATCTTGTCCACAATTTGTTGCCAAATTGCCTCTCTCCTACCAATTGGCAATTTAGAGGTGACACAAAGTTGGTGCTGGTGTTCCGTCACCTCTTTCACCAGTATTTCCTGCTCCTCTGCACTGAACCGACACTTTCTTTTCTTGTTCTCCCTCTCCTAGGTATTGTGTGGGTCCTCCTGGCTGATTCCTGGTCTGTTGTCATCTTCCTGGGGTCTCTCAAAGCTTCTGGGATCCATTTTGACTCTACTTTACACATTTTGCAGTGTTTGTGCCGCTTTTTGATGCAATTGCATCAAAAGAAGGTGCGTATCCAGTTGGCTACATCGTAAACCGGCTCAAAGTCTTTTTGCCACATTAACATTGTTTTTCTTTATGACGTGACGCATTGGTTTGAGTAAAAACAAAAATTACTCACACCACTGGTTTGCGCCGCCGTGCGTCAAAGTATAGATTTGACACCCGAGAGGCGCAAAGAAATGGCGTTAGCCGGCGTTAAATGTTTTGATGCAAAACTGCGTCAGCGCAGTTTTGCATCAAAAAGTATAAATATGGCCCCAAGTTTTTCTCTTTTTTAAATTCATTTTATGGTTCTGTGGATCAGCCACAATTTTGAGAAAGGAGCCCATAAGAGTACTCTATGACTACCAGTTCCTGTGAGGAAAGCACAGTGGATCAGAGAATTCAACAAAGTGTTAAGAAAATATAAACATCAAGCCTATCTGTGTTTCACAATATACGTATTAATTTTATGAGTTTGGCGAAGTTTCGGATCTGTCTCGATGGCACAGCAGATCCACCACAACACCAGGAACATACCCAAACCTCAAATTCTCATTGCATACAATAGGTCCCCACCCATTCACATTGAAACCACATCCTAAATCAGTTATTTGGGTTACACATCTCTCTGGAGACAGACTGAAAACCAAAGCTTCATCATTTCTTTGGCTTTCCTTCATAAGAACAGAGTTTGAAAGTTAAGTTGTCTTCTGCTGAAGGTGGAAGAGAATGGGAAGAGCAGACTCCCTGCCTCCAAATAAGGACTCTGACGTTTGGAAACATTCTCCATCCCATCAGGATTAAAGAAAAGTGTTGTAAAAATTGTCCAGTGCAACATATGCAACAAAAACCTGTTCAGAGGCACAGAGAACAAGTATTTGCATGCCACATCATCTATGTAGAAGCATCTGAAAACCATTCATACAAGGACATGTGTGAGGATGATCAGAGAGAGGGAAGGCAGCACAACATCTTCAGGAGCTAGATATTTGTGGGACCCTTACCTTCTGACTGTATGGTTACCATCCCTGCTGTTTCATCAAAACTGAAAGATATGGTGACTCATTGTAGCAAATTGGATATGGCAGGTGGACTAAAAATGTCATCTTTTGTCCCGTTTATGGATGTTGTCAACAAGCATAATTGTTCATTTTTTCACATCATCGTTCAACCTTCCTTTACTCCAGCTGCTTCTTCCACGTTGCCTCCTTTTACTCATTTCATTATTCTTGTTCTTTCAGTTTTATAAGAAAAAAGCCAAAACAAATATACATCTTTTTTCAGAATCCCCCCAAAGAAACGGTTCTTTTTAGGAGTATTTCATCAGGCAAAAGAAAGAGCTAAGTACATGATTTATGTTTTTGTATAATTGTATTTTAAATGTTTGTGAGTTTTTCTATGTATACATGTGTCATCCCACATATGTGAAATCTAAGTAGTGCATTTGATTACTTTAATATTACCAAGGGGAATAAACCATCAAGTATTAAAGAATACACTACTAAACGTTTTGCAATTTCATCTCTCATGCTAAAATGCAAGTGAATATGTAAGTGGCTGTATGGGTGTCTCAGTGGATGTGTGAGTGATTTTATGGGCATATTTGTGCTTGTATAAGTGGCTATCTGGGTGTGTGAGGAGCTTTGTGGGTCTAAGAGTAGGTGTGTAAGTGGCTGTAGTGGTGTGTGAATGAATGAGTATCTGTATGGGTCTGTGAGTCTATGTGAATAGTGTGAATGGGTGTGTGAATTACCGTATGGGAGTGTGATTCGGTGTGGATGTGTGGGCATGTCAGTATCTGTGTGAGTGATTGTATGGGTGTATTAGTGGGGATGTAAATGTCTTTGTGGGTGGGAAAGTAGGTGTCTGAATGGGTGTGTTAGTGTCTGAGGGGGTCTGTGAGTGAGTGTGAGGGTGGTTGCATGGGGGTCTGAGTGACCCTGTGGATGTGTGAGTTGATATATAAGTATCTATGGGTAATTTTAATCTATATGAGTAGGTGTGTGGATGTGTAAATGGGTGTGTGAGTGACTAAATGGGAGTGTGAGTGGGTGTGTGTGGTTGAGTGAGGCTGTGAGTGGGTGTGAGAATGGCTGTATGGATGTGTGAGTGGGTGTCTGAGTGACTGTGTGGGTGTGTCAGTAGCTGTGTGGGTGACTGTATGAGTGTGTTAGAGGGGATGAAAATGACTGTGTGGGTGTGTGAGTGGATGTGTGAGTGTGTGAGTGCGAGTGGGTGTGTGAGTGCCTGTATGGGACTATGAATAGGTGTTAGAGTGGCTGTATGGGTGTTTGAGTGGGTGTCTGGGTGGCTGTGTAGGTGTATGAGTTGGTGTGTGAGTACCTGTTCGGGTGTGTTAATGGGTATGTTAGTGAGTGTGTGAGTGAGTGTGTAGCTGTATGATTGTCTTGGTGTACAGGTGGGTCTCTGAATTACTGTGTCAGTATGTGAGAAGTGAGTGTCTGTATAGGTGTGTGACTAGGTATACGAGTGAGCATGGGGGACTGTTAGTGAGTATCTGACTGTGTAAGTGGGTATATGTTTTTTAAGTTGTAGGTCAGAACACCCTCAGAATGTAATCTAATACAACAACACCTGAAAAACGAATGTGTAAACCACATTACTTGAATAGATGGTGCCATTCATCTGTATATAAAAAAACAAATACGAATTAGTTATACAATTTATAAAATTATAAATTAAACATAGACATTTTAGCAATGCATAACTTTATATTAGCAATACACCACTACACATTTCCCACATTCTAATGCTATGTTAAAATTAAAATCAATAAATCATTTTCTCTTTTTAACTGTTCTAAGACTTTATGCTTATACAACATAAATTATGTACTGTATGAAGAATCATCCTTGAAAATTGGGGAATAAATAATCAAATAGATTGTATTAAAAAAACAACTGCACAGTATGCCACTGCAGACAAGCAGCACGGTGCATTGCATACAGTACAGTTTTTTAAACAATAATTTTATCTACACTTGCAGTACTAATTCCAAACAAATATGCTGAAAATGAGACCTTGATAATTAAATGTGCTATAGTAGCACTACTAGATAAGTCACACCAGCATAGGCAATGCCTTATAAAGATATCAGATTTTGAAGGCCGCATGATTGTTTAAATCTATTTACTGTATTTTCGATTTTACCTTCTATTGGCACAAGCAACAATGAATTTAAACACTTCAGTGACAGTAACTACATCTCAGTTTTGCAAAGGAGAATACAGTGCATTGGCAGTAGGGATAGGCCGCATATCACAGTCGGATTCAAAGGAATCAGGAGTTGAGAAATGCATATCCAGACTGCAGGAATATTATATCTAGGGAGCACAATTCAGTTGCAGATGTACACAAGCCATAGGACAAAAATAATAAACATTCAAGCCACAAAATCATTGCCCTCCACCATGTGATCAGTTATAGTGCAAGCTATCATAAGGACAACCAGGTAGAGATGCTGTAGTAGTCTCCATTTCTTAATTGGATTCTGGATTTCAGTGTGTTGCTTCAGAACCTCTGCTCTGTGGGTCTGCTCTGTAAGGGAGTGCACAGGTTGCTCCCCCTTTCCCACTATGGCTCTGTCAGGCAGTGGTGCGGTCAATGACCCAGAGGTATTGCGTGGCAGTGTGCAAGTCAACCATGATGGCATCCCAGTTAGTGATTATGGGATATTTGCAAATCCCCAGGTTGTTTTCCATGTGTAAGGCAACACTCTCTGCCTGTGCTCTGGTTGTTTATGACTCTCTCCAGGCTGTGAAGGATGGAGGATCAGGGGATTACAGAGTAATGAGAGTAATGAGTCTCTTGGCCAACAGAAGGCCAAGGTCAATAAACTGGGATGTGACCGTAAGGGGCATATTTACAAGCCCCTTGCGCCACCTTAGCACAGCCATAGCATCATTTTTACCCTACTGTGGCCTTTACCCCATGCCAGATTTACAAAGTGGTGCAATGCATACATTGCACCACTTTGCAACCCCTTGTGCCACATTTTATGCCTGCCCCAGGCATAATGTATTCAAGAGGGTGTACTGACACAGAGAGGCCTGAAAAAATGGCACTTCCTCACTCAACCACACACACCCCGCTCACCCTCAAGGCAGGCATCAAAATGACGCACCCATTAAAATCATTTGTTCTCCCTCTGCTTTGCTGTACTAGCATCAACAATTTTTATGCTAGTGCAGCAAAGCACCACAACATCGTAAATAATTGTGGTAATGACCGCCATGGTGTTCTGTATTGTAAATACGGTGCAACCATGGTGTTGTTAGGTGGGGTAAGGGTGACGCAAAAGAAGTGGAGCATCGGAACGAATGCACCATTTTCTCAAAAATGTGCCCTTAAATTTCTTGCCTTTGCGGTATAACCCAGGATATATTATGCCTCCCATGTGGTTAACATGTTTCTACTGATACAATGAGTCAGACGATGTATCACTCCCTTTCAATATTGATGCAAGTGGGAGCAAGTCCAAAGCATATGAGGGAGATCCCCATCTACCAGATGGCATCAGGGACAGGCAGCATCCGTGTGGTGAAAGTATTGATTTATTTTAGCAGGTGTACTAAAGTATAATTGGATCATTTGGAACCAGGCATTATGAGGAATTTGAATGTGACTTTCCAGTAGAGTGGACCACTCTCTGTCTGTACAGGGGTGATTCAGATCATCGTCCCAGCGAGCGTGGAGAGGTGTAAGTGATGGCACAGTGTAAGTATGCAATGAATCAGCCAGTCAGTCCATCAGGTGTCTACCTTTGCCAAACACATGGAGATACTGTTGGATAACATGTGTTGAGGGTTCCTGGGCAATTTCACCCCAAAGCCCCCGTGCTCCGATGAGGGAGTTGTATAGGTTGAAGTGTCCAGGGGGCAGACCTTCTTCCGCCATCAGGGCCTCATATGAGAGAAGCACCCCATTTCTATAGAGATCTCCCACAGTGTAGAGCCTTCCTGCGTGCCAGACAGACAGCTCTGCCATGTAAGTGGTGTTTTGCCCCCTTGGTGTACACTGCAATGCCATCACAGGGGAAAAAGTGATTATTTCTCTTGTGAGATAGATGCATTTGTGACAGCAGCAGTATGTTACCTGTAAATGTGTGGATTTGGGTAGTGGTGTTCTAGCTCAAGAGCGAAACAATTTCAGAATATTAGAGAGATTTTAAGGTGTGCAACATTATGGCAATATCAAGTAAGTGGAGCGTGTCGAGCCATCCTGACACCCATTGGAATTGGGATGCCAGGTAATAATGCTCGAATTTGGGCACTGCAAGTTCACCCGGTATGTTGGCTGGTAAAGCTTTGAGAGTGCCACACAGCAGGGGGAAGCATTACAGATGAAGTCTCTCATGTCTCACTCAAAGGGTCAGAAGAAAGGGAAGGAAATATATAATGGAAGGTTAGCAAGTTAGTACAGAAGACGCGGGAGCATGACCATTTTAAGTGGCGCTATACGCCCTGCCCTGACAGAGGCAACATCTTCCAAAAGCCATCTGGTTCCCCAACGAGGTGACGGCACATGTCAGATTGCCTTTGAACAAGTCCAGGGGTGAATGGAATACTCTGGTGCCCAAATATATACAAGTGGTGGGCTACCAGGGCAGACGGGTACCAGCAAGGGTGAAGTCAAAGTTATGTGCAGTAAGATTTAGCAGAAAGAGACAAGTCTAAGGGTGTTATGTAGATATTGGTGAATGTGTTACTCCATCACAATGGTGATGGATAGCCCATCCACCGAAATCTAAATCCCGTTATCTCCTTTGGGATTTAGATTTGAATGGCTAGGATATCCATCATCGTTGTGACAGAGTAACCCTTCAGCCAATATCTAACTCAGACCCTTAGCCCAGTTGACCCAAAAGCCAGACAGTGTAGCATATCTGTTGAGGGTGGAGGCAATTGTGGCAGGGACTGAAGAGATATCTCTAAAATAAATGAGCAGATCATCTGCATAAAGGGAAACAGAATGAATACCTTCTCCCAGGGGTATACCCCATTTGCATCCTTGTGCACACAGGGCAGCTTCCAGAGGCGCTATAGCTAAGGAGAATAGCAATGGGGAGAGTGGGCAGACCTAGTGAGAGCTTCTACACATGTTACCTGGGTCAGAATTGAGGGATCCCATCTTAACCCTGGCTAATTGTAGGGTGTACAGGAGGCGCAGCAATCTGAGGAAGAGGTCACCAAGACCATATTGTGGTAGCACCGTAAATAAAAAGGGACATTCCAAAGAATCTAAAACTTTCTCCATATCTAAAACCAAACAGCCGAACGGGCCCTTTGGGTCGGGTCATACTCAAGGATGTGGAAGTACTACCTTAAGTTAAGTGAGGTGGCCGGAGCTGGAACAAACCCATTCGGACCCGGGTGTACTAAGGCTGGGACTAGGGGCACCCGTTGATCTGTGAGAATTTTCACCAAGATTTTATAATTGGAGTTAAGTAGCGCTAGCAGCCTATGCAAGCCCAGGGCTTAGGGATTTTTGCCTGGCTTAGGTAGTGAAATAAGGAGTGCTTCACAGAGGGAGTCAGGAAGGTGGGAGGTCATCAGGGCTTCTTCATTTACAGCGTGCAGACGAGGTGCCAGATGCGGGCATAGGCTTTGTAAAATTCTGCAGGTAATCCATCAGGACCTGGGGTCTTTCCAGTGGCAAGGGTGTGGATGGCCTACTGTATCTCAAAAGGCATGATAGGATCATCAAGTTTCTCCTGTTGATCTGGCGTAATGCAAGGAAGAGTCACTGTGGTCAGGAAGGAGACAACATCCTTTGGAGTGGCATCAGATACTGACTGGCATAATGAAATATAGTGGCCTACCAATTTACCATGAATCTCATGCTGTATAGTAGGGAGCATGCAGCAGATCACAGCACCCTAAAGGGGCAATTGGGCTAATATTGTGGTATTAACCCTGCAAGAAGAGAACCAGCTTTATCAGCTGCGGTCTTAACAAAGTGGCAGCTAAATAAAGGCAACGCAGCCTTTCTAGGAGTGTCATGTGTTTGCGCTGCACCTCCACCAGTAGAAGTCTGCTATCTGGGGTGCATGCTGTTTTGGTTTTAAGGTGTTAAAGCCTACGCTCAATGTGTGATAGGTCTTTATCTAAGTGTCAAAGCATGCTCCAATTGCATCCTAAACAGTGGCCTTGTGTGTCACCTTGAACGCATCCCATTCTGTTGATTTTGCATCTACAGTCCTGCCATTGAGATCAAAGTAATCATCAATGGCTGAGCCAACAGAAGATCAGATTGATGGATCTTCCAGCACTGTGTTGTAAGCGTAATTTAGGACTAGGAGTCCCCCATGTAAAATTAAGGTATTGGGGTTTATGATCTGAGTGAGTGCAGCCCAAGTAGTCACTGTGGGTAACAGATGGGGTGAGATGCAATGTACTGATCAATCTACCCTAACGTGTAGGAGATGTGGTGCTGACTAAATGGAGTACACCTTACCGGAGGCATCACAAAGACACCATTTGTCGATGAGGTGCCAATTCTGCAGCCAATCACTAAGGCCCTCATTACAACCCTGGTGGTCGGTGATAAAGCGGCGGTAATACCAACAGTCAAGCGGAAAAAAAATGGAATTAAGACCACAGCGGAAACCACCAACACAGATAGCCACTTTAACACACCGACCGCCACAGCAGTAGCAACAAGCACTGCAGCAGTAACCACCAACAGCCAGGCGGAAGACAATGTACCGCCCACCCTATTACAACAAGCCAATCCACCAGCTTTTCCGGGGTGGTACCAACGCCATCAAAAGCACGGTGGAAACAGTACACAGAAGGGAAACAAATCACATCTGGACAATCAGGGAACAACCACGATGCCATGGAGCCCAAACTACAGGTATTACCCATGCTGGTCTACCTCCTCCTACACCAGGAATACCAACGATGGCAAAGACAACCATGGTGAATACCACACCTAGCATACAGGGGAGGTAGGAGGAAAAAGAGAGTGACACACACACACGCAACACCCCCACCCCCAACACCATACACACAAACAGTAGCAATAACATTACATATCCAACCCATACCCCTCAGGAATAATGCAAGGACAAAAGGAATTGAATAAAGCGAGTGTAATAAGATAAAATAGTATGAATACGTGATTCAAAATAAAAACTGTATATACATGTATACAAATGGAGGGACACTGCCCAGTCCACAATGTCCGTGGGCCACAGGGCCATATCACATAGGTCAAGGCCCCACTTGACACCTGCCTCAATACGGAGAGAAGACTGCTGGGGCATCAGGTTGAAAATACACAGGCACCTCAGGGGGACGGGGAAGGGGGGCACCTCAGCCGGAAGATGGTACAATGCCACTATTCCTGGAGGGGGCTACATGCCCACTGCTTGGTCCTGGGGAGTGCAAGGCCACAGTTTCTCTAGTGGGTGGTTTGCCCACTGCTTGGTCCTGGGGACTACAAGGCCACAGTCTCTCTAGTGGGTGGTTTGCCCATTGCCTGGTCCTGGGGAGTGCAAGGCCACAGTCTCTCAAGTGGGTGGTTTGCCCACTGCTTGGTCCTAGTAGTGCAAGGCCACGGTCTCTGGAGTGGATGGCTTCCTCACTGGTTCTGGAGGGGGCTTAGTGCCCAGTGTGCTTCCTCCTGGCAAGGAGAGGGTGAGGGGATGCCTTCTTCCACTGGTTCTGGAGGGGGCTAAGTGGCCAGTTTCCTTCCTGCTGGCAAGGATGGGGTGAGTGGATGCCTTATTCCACTGGTTCTGGAGAGGGCTTAGTGCCCAATGTGCTTCATCCTGGCAAGGAGGGGGTGAGTGGACATCTTCATCCACTGGTTCTGGAGGGGGCTTTCTGCCCAGTGTGCTTCATCCTGGCAAGGAGGGGATGAGTGGATGCCTTCCTCCACTGGTTCGGCTGGGGGCTTAGTGCCCAGTGATGCAGCACTTGGGGAGTGCCAGGTCACAGTCTCTCACCTGGGTGTCAGACCCACAAGATTTACAGTGGGCATGATGCATGACATTCCATGCAGGCAGGACTACAGTCCATCCGCCGGCAGCTACGGGTGCAGAGTGGTGGTAGTGCCAGTGCTTGTGGTGGTACTGGCAATGGTGGGGGGAGGGCTCCAGCCCTTCCCCTGCAGCCTCAGACGGCTGCCCACTGGGGCTGCTGCTGCTGGCAGTGGTGTTGACAGTGGTGCAGGTGGCGCTGCAGGTGGCGGTGCTGGTGGCGGGGCTGGTGGCGGTGCCGGTGCTGGTGGCGGTGCTGGCAGTGGTGGGGGCAGGCTCCAGCCCTTCCCCTGCAGCCTCGGACAGCTGCCCACTGGGTCTGCTGCTGTTGGCAGTGGTGTTGACAGTGGGACAGGTTGCGCTGCAGGTGGTGGTGCTGGTGGTGGGGCTGATGGCGGTGCTGGCAGTTGTGGGGGAAGGCTCCAGCCCTTCTCCTGCAGCCTCAGACGGCTGCCCACTGGGGCTACTGCTGCTGGCAGTGGTGCTGACAGTGGTTCAGGTGGCACTGCGGGTGGCACTGCAGGTGGCGGTGCAGCTGGCTGTGCTGGTGGTGGGGCTGGTGGCGCTGCTGGCAGTGGTGCTGTCAGTGGTGCAAGTGGGGGTGCTGGTGCCGGGGCTGGTGGCGGTGCTGGCAGTGGTGGGGGGAGGCTCCAGCCCTTCCCCTGCAGCCTCTGGCGGCTGCCCACTGGGGCTGCTGCTGCTGGCAGTGGTGCTGACAGTGGTTCAAGTGGTGCTGCAGGTGGCGGTGCAGCTGGTGGTGCTGGTGGTGGGGCTGGTGGTGGTGCTGGCAGGGGTGGGGGGAGGCACAAGCCCTTTCCCTGCAGCCTCGGATCGCTGGAGTGCCATGGTTGGTGTTGTGTGCTCAGATCCAGCTCCAGCACCAGACCCCCTATCCATCCTGCCTGCAGTGGCCGGCCCTTTGTCTTTGCCCTTGGCAGCTGGTGGTCCCTTCTTGCCAGATGGTGGTGCCTCCTTGCCCTTGGTAGCTGGTGGACCCTTCTTGCCCTTGCCAGCTGGTGGTGCCTCCTTGCCCTTGCCAGCTGGAGGTGCCTCCTGGCCCTTGGTAGCTGGTGGTCCATTCTTGCCCTTGTCAGCTGGTGCAAGTACACTGCCAGTGCTGACGGGTGTCTCCTTGGAGCCTCTCACACCTGCAGTAGCTGCCGAAACTACAGTGGCCATGGACTGGGTGGCTGAGGTGCTGGCCTGGGTTCTCCTTACCCTGGCTGGAAGTGAAGGACAGAGGGGAGGGACAGGGAAGAGGTCAAGGGTGGAGAGGAAAAGCTTTTTAGGGACACTGGGGTAGGAAGAGGGTGAAGGTTTGGGAGTGGAGGAAGAGGGAGTGGTGGTTGGAAATGTCTGTCTGCTGTTCTTGGGTGCATGGTCTGGATGCTGTTGTGAGGTGGATGGCTGTTGGGTGTCTGAGTGCTTGCATTTGTGTACTTTGGGAGGAGAGGACACAGACACAGTGTGAGAGGACAAAGGGGATGTGTGCATGGATGTGGGGCTGGTGACTGCCAGTGAGGGGCGTGTAGTGATAGGAGTAGTGGATGAGGAAGTAGTGCATGCAGGTGTGAGTGGAGACGCTACTGGGAGGGAGGTGGACGAGGAGGAGGAGGGGGACACAGTGGAGGCAGTAGATGTTGGCATGTCTGATTCTGGATGGTGTTTGTGTGAGTGCATGTGGGATGATGTTTGGTGCTTGTGTTTGCCTGAGCCACTCCTCTGTGTTGTCTTGGATGCATGCTGGTCTGATGGTGTGCTTGGGATAGGCTAGGGTTGAGGAGAATGGGACTGGGTATAGGAAGTTGGGGGGGGGAGGCTAGAGACAGGGACAATGGCTGCCATCAGGGAGGAGGCCAGAGCCTGGAATGATCTATGTTGAGCCACCACGCCAGAGTGCATGCCCTCCAAGAATGCATTAGTTTGTTGCAAATGCCCTGCCAGCCCCTGGATGGCATTCACAATGGTTGACTGCCCAACAGAGATGGATCGCAGGAGGCCAATAGACTCCTCACTCAGGGCAGCAGGGCTGATTGGGGCAGGGCCTGAGGTGCCTGGGGCAAAGGAGATGCCCACCCTCCTGGGTGAGTGGTCACGGGAAACATGCTGAGTGGCTGCTGGGAGGTCAGTGCTGGTATGGGGGTGGCAGCTGTACGTGTAGTTAGGGTGTCCACAGAGGTGTCCGCCACCACAAGGGAGCTTCCATCGTAGGAGGTATCACTCTCCGAACTGTCCCCTCCAGACTCTGCTGTGGTGCTCCCCTCGCCCTCCGTCCCACTGGTGCCTCACGGTCAGTGGATTCGGCCTCTAGGCCCATGTGGGATGCAGCTCCCTCCGTCGCCGGTGCCTCTGCTCCTCCGCCAGATGATGCTAATGCACATAAGGACAGGGTGACAAAACAAAAAGGTGGGGGAAGAGACAGAGTATACACTTGGTCAGTGCCAGCAACAACACCACTGTTGGCGTACACAACACACAGGAGACACCCCTATGCACTAGGCGATGCACTACCAGTCACAATGCTTGTCACCAGGCCATGGAGAATAATGCCTAACGCCAATAGCATCATACCTGAGACCCACAGAACCCTGCCCAATAGTAGATGCTCACTAGCATGTTTGGGGGTGGAGTGCAACAGACCCTGCCCAACATGGAACCTACACTGCAATGCTCGACCTGGCCTTGGGGCACCGACAGGCCCACATCCCTCACCCAGGTGACACCCCACTACGCGCAATTTGCAGAATTGTTGAAACTGTACTCACCCCCTTGTGGCTGCTGTGAGGCCCTCAAGCGCCTATCCAGCTCCCTATAGGCCACCGCCAGTATGCGGAACATCAGTGGGGTCAGGGTTCGACGGGCACCCCTTCCTCGTTGAGAGGCCATCCCCAGCTGGGCCTCCGCCCTCTTCCTTGTCCAGCGTCTCAGGTCCTCCCACCGTTTCCGACAGTGGGTGCTCCGCCTGTCGTAGACCCCCAGGGGTCCGCACATCCTTGGCGATTGCACTCCATATACCCATTTTCTGATGGGCGCTGACCTGCAGGGAAATAAACATAGAATAATGATATCAGCCATACCGTCCGACCTGTTACAATCATAGCCCACCATATCCCTCCCATCCCCTTATGCACATACATTGCCCACCATACATGCAGCACTCTGCCCAGGACCCCTCAACCAGCCCCCCCTTACACGAGGCCTTCACACACAGCACTCCATGAATTCATGCCCCATGCATCGTGCACACAGTGTACTCACATGTTGGTCTGGAGGCCCACATAGCAATCGGTATTGGGGTAGCACCAGTCTCTCCAACTCCTCCGAAGTGAAGGCTGGGGCCCTTTTCCCAGAGACTCGAACCACGGTCGCTTCCAGACACAGGTCACAGCAGCACTTGCAGTGTGGGTCCTCTCCTATTGAACGTCAGGTAGCAAGTGAGTGAACAATTAAAAAATGGTGGTAACGTCCGCGGCGGTACATACCCTCACCGCCGGCGTACATCACCATTGGGTACTGGAACCCATGGGGTCCAATGATTACCAATGAGGAGTTGCACGGCGGTTCTTGACCGCCTCCCGCAACGATGCACAACATCAGCGGAATTACCTAATTTCCTGGCCATGGCACCTAACTGTGTCACAGCTGGCATAAGCACATTTTGGGAATAAACATGAACATATTGTTTCTGTCACAACATTCAATGCATTGTACAATGAAGAAATGTTGAAAAGTGACCAGATGCTCATCGTTTTTACACCTGGAGTACAACCGCTGAGGATGATTAGGAGATGGAGACACCCCCGTGTACAGGCCCCTGGTGGACTTGGCAACAATGGAGGACAAGCACATTATCCTCACCTACAGATTTCATAGGGCCAGAATCCAAGAGCTGTGTGCCTAATTGGAGCCAGACCTGATCTCAGCTATCCGTCAGCCCACTGGGATCCCCCCTCTTGTGTAAGTCCTATCAGTGCTAAATTTTTTGGCAAGTGGCTCCTTCCAAGCGACAGTGGCCATGGCAGCAGGGATGTCGCAGCCGATGCTCTCAAACGTGCTGACCAGGGTGTTGTCTGCCCTGATGAAACACATGCGCAGCTACATCGTTTTCCCCCAGGTGGAGGATTTGCCCACATTGAAGGCTGACTTCTATGCAATGGGACATATTCCCAACTTCATTGGGGCAATTGATGGTACACATATTGCCTTAGTTCCCCCCCCCGGAGAAATGAACAGGTGTTCAGAAATCAAAAGAGCTTTCATTCTATGAATGTGCAGACAGTGTGCCTGGCGGACCAGTACATCTCCTTTGTGAATGTAAAGTATCCTAGGTCTCTGCATGATGCCTTTATCCTGAGGAACAGCAGTATCCCATATGTGATGGCTCAACTCCAGAGGCACCGGGTGTGGCTAATAGGTGAGCCCATGGTTCCCAAACAGTGTCTGTTGTTATATGAGTGTGGGGTTGGCCCTAAGGGTGAGTGTCTGGCTAACAGGTATCCCTCGATATTTGCAGGTGACCCTGGTTACACCAACCTCTCATAGTTACTTACCCCAGTGAAGAATGCTAGGACAAGGGCAGAAGAACGTTACAGTGAGGTACATGGTCATACAAGAAGAATTATTGAGTCGACCTTTGGCCTCCTGAAGGCCAGGTTCAGCTGCCTCCATCTGACAGGTGGATCCCTGTGCTACTCACCTAAGAAGGTGTGCCAGATCATCGTGGCATGTTGCGTGTTGCACAACCTAACCTTGAGACGCCAGGTGACCTTTCTGCAGGAGGGTTGGGTCTGGAGATGGGTGTGTGGCAGCTGTGGAGCCTGTGGACAGAGACGAAGAGGAGGCAGAAGATGAGGATGTGGACAACAGAACAACAGTCATACAGCAGTATTTCCAGTGACACACAGGTAAGACACCGTAACTTCACCTTCAATTGCAGTTTTGTGTAGGTAATTTTCTCTAGGCAGACTGCTGTTCCCACTACTCTGGCCACTTACTATACCCTTTGACATGTCTATTCGCAGATCTTTTGGCCCTACTCTGGCTCATGGTGTATTGACTGCAGCACATTACAGGTCATACCTATGTATACATAACTGTGCAGTCTAATTATACTGTCTACAGATTGTTAAACAAATACCTCCTTAAACCTTTTGACAGACTCCATACTTGTATTTTTTAAGAGGGTTTTTATCTCAGTGCTGAGAAGTAGACGGGGATGTGCAATGGGCTGGGTGATTATGGAGGAAAGTCCAGGTTAGAGTCCAGTCTTCTTGTGTAGCCATTTTAGTTATAGCTCCATGCACGTTAGTTTAATACACTAGGCCGCTGTGCACTTTGACCTAGATATATTTTATTCGGCTTCACATTGTTATTTTTACAATAACCAGTTTTACGGTCTTGTTTTAATTTCTTCTATCTTACTGTTTTGCTATCCCAGCACTGTGTTCTCAAACAAGACATTCTTGATCACTTTGTGCTTCAGTCAAGACTACAGTTTGGTACATTGCCGGTGAACGTGGTAGAAGTTTAGTCTCCAACATTCGTAGAAAATACACATCCTTACGTAGGGACATTTTCTTAGAACATTAGCTGTGTTATTATAAAAACACTTCCAAGTCCCATTACACGTTAAGAGGGAGATTCCAGCCAAGGAACCACGACTGTATGCTGATTGCTGAATGCTTCGCTGCAGATGCTAACACAGACTACAGGCCTTTGCTCAGGTATGAGGGTCGATGTCCTCCCGGGGGAACCTGAAAGGCAGGATTAGATCTTAACATGCTATGCTCAAATTATGACTCAGATAGAAAATAGTCCATCGAGTCTAGTGGCAATATGATAGCGCTATTCTTATGCTTTACTCTCATCGTAACCATTTTAATATTGTCATGTTGTGTCATTCTGGTTATTGCAGCTCACGCTTTGCTATCTAAAATGCAGTCGTTTTATTAAATCAGTCTTTAAAACTTATACTGCATTCATTGTCATTTATATGTGAGACCGAATTGTGGATGGGAGAACCGGATGCGACCTGAGTGACCACGACTTCCCTGAGAAGCATGATATGTCATGCGCTCGGCTGCCCAATCATCTCTACCTTTCGGGAGAGACGAGGCACTGCTAGTTAGCCGGTCGAAACCCGGATTTGGAGCAACAGGTGTCACCCACTGTGGGTCAGACTCAGTCTCCCACACTGTGGATGACCTTGCTGCTCAAAATCCAGTAGTCTCATTAGAATAATGAGAGCCTACGCGACATGGCACCGCCAACGTTTGGTCAGGCTCTAATTTTTGGGTCCTCCGGAGTATCTCTGTCTCATTATATATAATGACACCTCAATGCCGTATGCAGAGATGTCCGTGGTACTGAGGATTTCCACCACAGATGTGTAGGTAATCCTACTACAACTGGCGGTTGTTCAAGCTAGAACTTTAAAAGGAAACCCCATTTTGGTGTGCCTTCTTTGAACTAATAGTGTTACTATCATGGCGAATCCCCAACATGTACAAATAGCTGTTAACATGAGACAACCCCTTACAGCACACTTACTAGCAAATGGCCTAACGGCCCAGGGAGGTCCAGTCACATTTGTGGTGGATGACCATGCAGCTTATAGAACAGAACTTTTTTACTTTTGGGTCACATTTCCAGCAGTTGATGGGAACACTAATACATTTCATCAATATACACCTGTGAACGCGCCTGGACAATACAGAGCGTTTTCATATTTAGAGATACCTCTATCTTATCAAGAACATAATAATTGGTTTGATGGCGCCCTACCCCATACAATATTACCAGTAAGGTTAGGTCCACTAAGTAATGACAGTCCTACCTGGCCTTTATTGGCCACCCATACACAACATCCTGTGGTTGGAAATTTGGCAGTAGCTGAGGTTCGTCGCTTATACATTGAATTAACAGCAATATATAGATTAGTACAATTCGTGATGCAAACATTAAATACAAACCCAGCACGTGCTGCTCCAGCACATTCATATGCAGTAACGCCAGGTATAAATCCTGCGACTGTACATTCGATTAAGGATAAAGTACCCGCCAAACGAGAAGAAACTCCGTTTTGGTTAGCACAGAACATTAATACACTGGAGGCAGTATTTCCCCATACGGGACCTCAGGCTAAACATAAAATATTAACGATGTGCTTACCTTTCGGGATGGTCCCTACAGTAGAAAACTGTAATACCTGGGGTATTTACAGCGCTCTACACAACCGCACACAGTACTCCAACACTTGCCAATTTACCGGAAGTGCTGAAACAAATTCAAGATGAATATGGGGCTGGCACGGCCCTAGATTTGGGGATGCAATTGATGGGCAATTTTGCCACGGTGTCCTCAATCATTTTAAGTAATGTTAATTGGGAAGCAGTCGCACTTGCAGTGCGCATGCGGATTCGTGACGTTCTGCAACAAGATCAAGAATGGGAGATGCCTAAAATAATAGCAGAGACCTATTTAAGTATCAGTCGAGATAGCCTAGGGGCCAGACCACAAAAACCTCAATTTCAGGGTAAATCAAATAAAGATAACCCCAAACAAACACCCGAGGGTAATAAGAAACGCTGGGATAAAAAGCAACATACACCAAAAAAAGAAAGGGGAGAATCTCCGCGTACGGAGACCCCACAGAATAGGTATAATCTCAGAAACACAGATAATATCAAAACGCCTGATAGATATCAATATACTGATACACGCCAATCTAGTTCCTTTCAGGACTCATCGGAAAAGAGAAATGAGAGAGGTGGGTGATCAAAGCGAAGAACAGAGTACGTGAAACCGAGACAGGAATTACAACGCTCTTCGGAGGTTTCTGTTAAAAAGGAAGAGAAACCCACCCAACAAAAACAACAATTTAAAAAGAAAAAAGTGGCAGCAGTCGCAGTCCGACATGCCACACAGGAAGAGGGTCCTCTTGAAGAACAAGAATTGGGCTCTAGCATTGCTAGACAGCGCGGCAGAGGTCACAATAGTTTGCCGGATTCTTCTAGAGCATCTGGAGGTGACAGCAACTGATGACTTTATACAAGTAGAAACAGCGGACCTGCGTGTCTCCAAGTCTAATAGGGTGTACAAAGTAACGCTACAATTAGAAGGAGACATTGAACGCACAATAGACGCAATCTTTTGGGATTGCATAGTAAAAGTGTGTGATGTCTTGTTGGCCGAACAAGATTGGCCGCCTGACTTTGTCCGTAACTGCCCATATGGAGAAGGTGTCACTAAGCCTTCCTTCTCGCCCCTTGTTCCAGAGGAACTAGCTGAATCCCATTCCATTGAATGAGCTCTAGCACAGGCACCTGTATTACACAGAAATCACATAGGATGGGATAAGGAACCTCAGCCACAAACGCAGTATCCTATAAAACATGAAGCAAAAGCACCAGTGAGATAAATACTCACGCAATTAGAGTACCAGGGTGTGATTGAACCCTGTGTCTCGCCAATGAATAACCCTTTATTCCCCGTAGCTAAACCAGACCATTCATACAAAATAGTCTTAGACTACAGACATCTAAATAGTCATACACGCACCTATGCTATACAAAACTCACGTAGCACTGCACTAATGAGCAACATAGTGCATGAAAAATACAAAACAACACTAGACATTTCCAATGGGGTTTTCTGCCAGAATATAGCACCTGAATGCAGAGACTTAACAAGCTTTAGCGCACTAGGCTCTCAGAAAACAGTCTGTCGTATTCAGGGGTAAAAGAACAGCCCAGGACTGTTCACGGCTCGTGTAACTGCCATTTTACATGAGATCGACCCTGAAGCATTGTCCTATGTCGATGATATATATCTCACGGATGATGAATTACTACAACATTTAACCCCTTCTGTGCCAAGGACGTAATGGTTACGTCCTGCGGCACAGTGCTCGTTAGAGGGAGCGCTCCCTCTGTGGGGTTCCCACCCACCCCCCCCAAACACAGGAATGGAAGGGGAAGCCATTCCCCTTCCACCCCCGACAGCCCACAGACCCCCCACCCCTCCTTTGACGTCAGCGCGTGATCGCGCACTGACTATCACAGAGGCCTCCTCCCATCGCGATCGGAAGAGAAATGCTTAGCATTTCTCTTCCGATCATGTGGAGGAGGCCTGAGAGGCTTCAAAGGGAAGGAAAGGAATTTCCTTCCTTTTGAAGTCTCTCAGAGCATTTCAAAAGCCGGATTGTGAAGCAATCCGGCTTTTGAAATGCCCACTAGACACCAGGGATTTATTTTCTAAAAGAAAACTGGCATGAGGGGAGCTCGCAGAGGGCGGATTTTTTTTAAGGCCTTTACTGCCCCCAGGGGGGGGCAGAAACTTCTAGGCACCAGGGATAATTTGTTGTTTTTTTGTTTTTGTTTCTTTTTTTAGAGGTGGGGAGCGACCCCTTAGGCATGGGGAGCGACCCCTTGGGCAAGGGTCGCTCCCCTAGGGGGCAAATTATATTTAGGCCATGTCTGCCCCCCTTGGGGGCAGATTGGCCTATTTTTATGAGGCCAATCTGCCCCCAAGGGGGACAGAAACCACTAGACACCAGGGAGTTTTTTTTTCTTCGTGATTTTCACGCAAGGGGAGCGACCCCTTAGGCAAGGGTTGTTCCCCTGGGGGGCAAATTTATTTTAGGCCATTTCTGCCCCCCAGGGGGCAGGTCAGTCTATTTTAATTAGGCCGATCTGCCCCAAAGGGGGCAGAAACCACTAGGCAGCGTTTTTTTTGTTGTTGTTGTTGTTTTACAGATGGGGAGCGACCCCTTAGGCAAGGGTCGCTCCCCTGGAGGGGCAAATTTTATTTAGGCCATTTCTGCTCCCTTTGGGGGCAGATCGGCCGATTTTCGGTCAATCTGGTAGGCACCGGGGATCTTTTTTTTTGCGTCAATGTCACACAAGGGGAGAGACCCCATAGGCAAGGGACGCTCCACGGGGGGGTGAGAGGGGTGGGGGGCAAATTTATTTTAGGCCATTTCTTCCCCCCGGGGGCAAATCGGCCTATTGTTATTAGGCCGATCTGCCCCCAGGGGGGCAGAAACCTCTAGGCGCCAGGGCAAAATATTTTTGTGTGTTTTTTTTTTTTGTTTTTTGTTTTTTTTTAGAGATGGGGAGCAACCCATTAGGCAAGGGTCGCTCCCCTGGGGGGCAAATTGTATTTAGACCATTTCTGTCCCCCTTGGGGAAGGATCGGCCGATGTTAGGTCAATCTGCCCCCAAGGGGGCAGAAACCACTAGGCACCGGGGATCTCTTTTTGTGCGCCAATGTCATGCAAGGGGAGCAACCCCTTAGGCAAGGGTCGCTCCCCGGGGGGTTGGGAGGGAGGGGGGCAAATTTATTTTATGCTATTTCTGCCCCCCCGGGGGCAGATCGGGCTATTGTTATTAGGCCGATCTGCCCCCAGGGGGGCAGAAACCTTTAGGCACCAGGGCTAATTTTTTTTGTGTTTTTTTTTTTGTTTGTTTGTTTTTTTAGATATGGGGAGCGACCCATTAGACAAGGGTCGCTCTCCTGGGGGGCAAATTGTATTTAGACGATTTCTGCCCCCCTTGGGGGCAGATCCGCCGATTTTAGGTCAATCTGCCTGCAAGGGCGGCAGAAACCACTAGGCACGGGGATCTTTATTTTTGCACCATTGTCACGCAAGGGGAGCGACCCTGTAGGCAAGGGTCGCTCCCCATGGGAGGTCAGGGGGGCAAATTTATTTTAGGACTTTTCTGCCCCCCCGGGGGCAGATCGGCCTATTGCTATTAGGCCGATCTGCCCCAAGGTGTGGCAGAAACCTCTAGGCGCCAGGGATAAAAAAAAAATAGTTTTTTTTGTTTTGTTTTTTAGAGGTGGGGAGCGACCCCTTAGTCAAGGGTCGCTCCCCTGGGGGGCAAATTGTATTTTGACCATTTCTGCCCCCCTTTGGCACCAGGGATTGGTGTGCGTGTATGCATCTGTTTTCTTTCGGGGGCAGCCCCTTGGGTAAGGGTCGCTCCCCATGGGAGCACATTACTGTTGGCCATTACTGCCCCCCATTGTGGGAAGATGGGCCTATTTTTGGAAGGCCCATCTGCCCCCAAGGGGGGGAAGGGGGGCAGAAAGCCCACCAGAGGCCAGGGATTTTTTTTTTTTTTTAAATAAGAGGGTGGGGGTATGGCCACGCAAGTCACACCTCACTGAACTCCCTTGGGTGTCTAGTTTTCAGAAATGTCTGGGTTTGGTAGGTTTCCCTAGAAGGCTGCTGAGCTCAGGACCAAAAACGCAGGTGCCCCCCTGCAAAACCAGGTAGTTTTGTATTTGATAATTTTGATGTGTCCAGATAGTGTTTTGGGGCATTTCCTTTTGTGGGTAGTAGGCCCACCCACAAAAGTGGGGTACCATTTTTATCGGGAGACTTGGGGGAACGCTGGGTGGAAGGAAATTTGTGGCTCCTCTCTGATTCCAGAACTTTCTGTCACCGAAATGAGAGGAAAAAGTGATTTTTTTGGCCAAATTTTGAGGTTTGCCAAGGATTCTGGGTAACAGAACCTGGTCAGAGCCCCACAAGTCACCCCATCTTGGTGTCTAGTTTTCAAAATGCGCTGGTTTGCTAGGTTTCCCCAGGTGCCGGCTGAGCTAGAGGCCACAATCCACAGGTAGGCACTTTGTGAAAAACACCTCTGTTTTCTGTGAAAAAATTTGATGTGTCCACGTTGTGTTTTGGGCCATTTCCTTTCGTGGGGCTAGGCCTACCCACACAAGTGAATTACCATTGTTCTCGGGAGACTTGGGGGAACGCTGGGTGTAAGGAAATTCGTGGCTCCTCTCAGATTCCAGAACTTTCTGTCACCGAAATGAGAGGAAAAAGTGTTTTTTTGGCCAAATGTTGAGGTTTGCAAAGGATTCTGGGTAACAGAACCTGGTCAGAGCCCCACAAGTCACCCCCATCTTGGATTCCCCTAGGTGTCAAGTTTTCAAAAATGTGCAGGTTTGCTAGTTTCCCTAGGTGCCGGTTGAGCTAGAGGCCAAAATCCACAGCTAGGCACTTTGCAAAAAACAGCTCTGTTTTCTTTGTGAAAATGTGATGTGTCCACGTTTCCCGTCGCGGGCCCTAGGCCTTTCCACAAAAGTGAGGTACCATTATTATCGGGAGACGTGGGGAAACACAGAATAGCAAAACAAGTGTTATTGCCCCTTGTCTTTCTCTACATTTTTTCCTTCCAAATGTAAGACAGCGTGTAAAAAAGACGTTTATTTGAGAAATGCCCTGTAATTCAAATGCTAGTATGGGCACCCCGGAATTCAGAGATGTGCAAATAACCACTGCTTCTCAACACGTTATCTTGTGGCCATTTTGGAAATACAAAGGTTTTCTTGATGCCTATTTTTCACTTTTTATATTTCAGCATGAATTGCTGTATACACGGTATAGAATAAAAACCCAATAGCAAGGTGCAGCTCAGTTATTGGCTCTGGGTACCCAGGGTTCTTGATGAACCTACAAGCCCTATATATCCCCGCAACCAGAAGAGTCCATCGGACGGTATATTGCTTTCAAAAATCTGACATCGCAGGAAAAAGTTACAGAGTAAAACGTGGAGAAAAATTGCTGTTTTTTTCACCTCAATTTCAATATTTTTTTATTTTAGCTGTTATTTTCTGTAGGAAACATTTGTAGGATCTACACAACTGACCCCTTGCTAAATTCAGATTTTTGTCTACTTTTCAGAAATGTTTAGCTTTCTGGGATCCAGCATTGGTTTCTCACCCATTTCGGTCGCTAACTGGAAGGAGGCTAAAAGCACAAAAAAATAGTAAAAATGGGGTATGTCCCAGTAAAATGTCAAAATTGTATTGAAAAATTGGGTTTTCTAATTCAAGTCTGCCTGTTCCTGAAAGCTGGGAAGATTGTGATCTTGCTACCGCAAACCCTTTGTTGATGCCATTTTCAGGGGAAAAACTACGAGCCGCCTTCTGTAGACCTTTATTCCCATTTTTTTTAAAAAAAACAAAATTTTCACTGTATTTTGGCTAATTTCTTGGTCTCCTTCAGGGGAACCCACAAAGTCTGGGTACCTCTAGAATCCCTAGGATGTTGGAAAAAAAGGACGCAAATTTGGCGTGGGTAGGTTATGTGAACAAAAGGTTATGAGGGCCTAAGCGCGAACTGCCCCAAATAGCCAAAAAAAGGCTCGGCACAGGAGGGGAAAAGGCCTGGCAGCGAAGGGGTTAAGATGGGTAGCCCGCATTGTTGTAGGGTTTGCCGAATTTGGCTATAAATGTAATTTAGGATATGAGCTGTCAAGTGAAGGGAAGAGCCTAGCGCCACAATTCTTAGAAAAGTGCGCACAGTTACAACCACTGAATACGATACAAAAACTCCAATCATTATTGGGTTTCTTGAATTTTGGCAGAACCTACATTCCAGATTATGCTACGCGCATAAAACCTTTATATGACCTAATACGTCCCGATATTTCAAGTAAATTCTGGACAACTGAACATACACATATTCTTAGAGAATTGCAGACAGACATGCTTGCAGGACAACATTTACACACAAGGGACAACAAAACACAGTTGGTCATCAGGGTAATAACTGGGGCCATCGGTTTCACCTATGTGACATTTAATGAAGGTGAGACAGTCCCGATTGCATACAAATCACATTTGTATTCAGCAGCTGAACAACGCTTTGCTCCCACAGAAAAAATTCTCACTGCTGTACAGATGGCTGTCATTAAGAAAAGCATTATTGTCGTTTCTCCAATCCCAGCCCTAGAGGCTGTTACAAAAGCTAGCATTCTGAACCCAAAAACACTACATCCACATTGGATACAATGGGCAACGTCTCTCACAGCCACTGATGTAGACTACATTTTCGACCCAAAGTTACAAACTCAGGAATTCCTACAATATGAAGTAGAATACCCAGTTCCAGCAAATACCTTGCCTATTGATCAGTATCATAGAGTCATGTGCACCGATGGCTCTGCACAACCTGCAATTGGAACTAAACATCAATATTCTGCAGCTTGCACAGTCGTAAGTGGCTATATGGAAGGGGATACATTTTGTGGGTCATTCTAACTCTGGCGGGCGGCAGAGGCCGCCCGCCAGAGTTCCCCCCTTCAGAATACCGCACCGCGGTCAGAAGACCGCTGCGGTTATTCTGTGTTTCCCGCTGGGCTGGCGGGCGACCGCCAGGAGGCCGCCCGCCAGCCCAGCGGGAAACCCCTTCCCACGAGGAAGCCGGCTCCGAATGGAGCCGGCGGAGTGGGAAGGTGCGACGGGTGCAGTTGCACCCGTCGCGAATTTCAGTGTCTGCACAGCAGACACTGAAATTCTTTGTGGGGCCCTCTTACGGGGGCCCCTGCAGTGCCCATGCCATTGGCATGGGCACTGCAGGGGCCCCCAGGGACCCCACGACACCCCATACCGCCATCCTGTTCCTGGCGGGCGAACCGCTGTGTCCAGTCCTTTAATGAATACCTGCATTATTGGTGCCACAATGGGTTCAGAGACTCCAGCGCAACACCATTAAACACAGACTACTGTGGGGGAAAGTAGCTGACCTGAAAGTGACGCTACCGAATATTCATGTTGTACATACACTTGACACCAGCGCATTGGAATACATGTTGCTGGAAACACATTGGCTGATGAAGCTGCAAAGTCAGCAGTGGCAGTAGCCACTGTAGCTGCAGTGACTCGCTCGAGGTCCAAACCAGACGCAGATATTTGGGCTGCCGTGAAAGCTACGGCTGATGGTACGCCCCATCCTAAAGGATTTCCTAACAAATATCACTATCATACGGGAAGTATGCTGAATGCTGAAGTTAAGATACCAGGCGTAGGCGTACGAGACATCCCTAACAAAGATATAAGACCACAATTGATTAAAGCAGCGCATGAGGGGGTAGCATCTTCACATGCTGGTGTGGCGGCTACAATTTCAATCTTACAGCCCCGTTATTGGAGGCCAGGTCTCTACAAAGAAACTAAGCAGTATGTCCTTTGTTGTGACATCTGTCAACAAATCAAAGTTTCCACTGCCAAGTGCCCGCCACAGACACTCCTCTTAATTTCAAACAAACCATTACAGTGTGTGTACTTGGACCATTGCGGTCCCCTAACACCTGATAGTGCACACAAATATATACTAGTCGCTGAGTTGATTCATGCTCTAGATTTGTATGGGTGTGGCCACAACGGTCGGCTGACGCTCGGACTGTTATTAAAGATTTGCGAGTCTTTATCGATACATATGCAGTTGCAGCCTTCCATTCGGACCAGGGCCCTGCTTTTGCCTCAAGGGCATTCAGGTACACCATGGCTTCGTTGGGGGTCCAACTCCAGTACTCGTCTCCATTTCATCCCAAGGGAAATAGTGTCGTGGAGTGATTAAACCGTGATTTAAAGCAATCCTTAACAGCCAGTCTTAGGTACGGGTCGTAGTTGGCTTAATCACCTGTATGGAGTCCAGGGAGCACTAATTAACCTGCCTAGAAGGTCCCTGTGGGGTCGTACTTCATATGAGTGCCTGTTCGGAACTCAAATGTATGTTTCAGATCTTGATGGTCCTGGCGTGGAGGCAGCAGAAACACCCTTTGACATAAATGAACGTGTCACTGTCTTACAGTAATTGCAACAGTTCCGTGATGATAATTCTTCCAAAAGTGCCGCCTCCACAGGAATTAAGGATGTGCCAGTAACATCTACCGGCTGGATTCCCAGAGTTGGGGATCTTGTACGTGAAAAAGTTGCAGTGAAAAAGGAATTTGGCCCTTCTTCTCGAGCACCAGTCCCTGTACTAGGGATATACGGTACTAGAACTGTTATTCTACCACCGTTGGCAGTTGCCCAAAAAAATCGTTTTGTCTCTATTGACAATGTCAAATTACACCATGTGGCCGATCCTGCACAGCTGACCAAGAGGGACATCCAGTAGTTCCCGACTCCCTCTCACTACTGGCGAAGAAGTTCCACTACAAGTTGTTTATACCAACACCGATACCTCTCCGAGCTTGGGGAGGGTGGAAGATGATCTTGCATTAGTTCCACTAACATTAACTAACTTAGAAACATTTGACCAAGTCAACTCGACTACAAGCCAAACGGATGGTGCTGTCTATAGTGTGCCACCACAGGAAGCACCAACTCCACCACTGACAACAGCTACGCCATTTGCACGAACTGCCTCTCGTTATTTTGCCAACTTCAACGATGATTTCTCAGACTCATTCACCTCTTCGACAGCTGATTTGTCAAGTGCACGTAAGCTAACAAACTGGCTTAAAGAAACGTATTTCATTTTTCCATGGAACTATATATGGCTTTTTCTGACTGTCCTAGCCTTTCTACTTTGGATTGGTTTTGTTATTACCTTTTTCTTATTAATACATGGTAATTTTCTTCCTGAAAGATCAACAGATGAACAGGTGGAGGAGGTTTTGAAACCACATTTTTCGTCACAAAAAGTCCAAAGAGATTTATCCTTTGTAAACATTTCCGCAGTGCCAATTCCTGATGGGATTGTTTGGACAAAGTAATGTTTGATATATATGGTCCCACGGAAATTATTCAAATACCGTATGTGTTCAAATTATCAATGAATGATATAGTGATACCAGGCATTGTATCTGATGATTGGGATGTGAAAACAGTTGATTCTATGATGACAGGACTGCAATATTATACTGTCTTTGAAAACGAAGATGTTTACCAATTCAAAGAAAATTATGGTGATGTGTTTTGCTATAATTATTATGGGCACCACTTCATACATAGAGCAAGCAGTCCCAAAATGGTATTTAATTACACGCAATGGGAATATTGTCCAACTCCACCTCAAGGGAGTTCTAAAACATATTCTGAAAAGTTTGCATATTTTTTTGGCACAACCAAAAGAATGCTGAGTCGTATTATTT
Source organism: Pleurodeles waltl (assembly GCF_031143425.1). Taxonomy (NCBI): domain Eukaryota; kingdom Metazoa; phylum Chordata; class Amphibia; order Caudata; family Salamandridae; genus Pleurodeles; species Pleurodeles waltl. Next base: position 873,930,576 of record NC_090436.1, on the reverse strand, counting down.
TAAGGTACCACCTACTAAGGATATACACATGTTATTGACTAATACTAAATTGATATATTCAGAATCCTTTGTTTCCCGGCTATCGATAGAAGGCTATGAGTATTGGTGCCTGGGGAACAAAAAATTGGCAAATTAAGGTGAAAAGAAACATTGTTTAGAGCATGTCTTATTCCTGTACAAATGATCTTCTTAAATGAAACAGTGCAACAAACGAGTTGTTTAGGCTTAGCAACAATCAGGGAATTAAACATGCCCAGTATACCTGCCCCTGCAAAATTTTACAAATGGCAAAAATACACAAATGCAACTAAAGATGAGCTCGATGAGTGGGTCCAGAATGGTACGTTTAATGCTTCACTGACACGTCCAGGCTGGTGGGTATTGTGGCCAATAGATACCAATGGGTGTCATCAACGTTTTATTAACTCCTTGGGGGGTTTTAGGCGGAGTAGGCCAGACCCTCGCTATATATCTCCAGAACATGCAGATATCATTACAACATATAGTGTAGGAAAATTGTGCCAACAGTGGCTAAAATCATCCTCACTGAACGTGGTTAAAGAACACCTCAATCTCCTGTCTAACTCCACTGACTTACAAGATTTCTTGCCAGGCCCCAGAACACCACGTAGGAAGTGTTTCTTATATGCAGAATACAATGAAATATGGAAACTTTCCCAACAAGATGCTGCTGCCCGGTTAAGGCAAATAGATCAGGAAAATCTAACAAAGGCATTAGCTGTTGTGGATAATGGGATTAACATCTTGTCCGACCGGATATATACAATTAACAACATTGTCTCTTCTGCTATAGACATTATACAATCTGATATGTCTTCTTTATACCATGGACAGAGTCAGATCAGGTCCATTATGCAGTTGGGTTGGATGCTTCAAACATTGAAGGCGGGTCGCGTTCCATGGCAGCACGTCAGTGCAAGGGAGTTATTTTCTTCTTTTAATCTAACGCGACAACAACAACTAATGGCTAAGAAAGAAGTGACTTATATCATTCTTAACATTGAGAAATTAAAAAAGTTGCCTTTTACCATGGCTGAAATACCATCGTCAGAGTGGTTAATAAACAGGGTTATTAATCTGCCTATTTCAACACTACAATTCACCTCCTGTTTAAAACACATTCCAGTAGGCAGATATGAAAAGCTGGGAGATCGTTACATCCATGAGGTGTGGGAGCTTCCCGTCTCATACAAATGCTTCAATGGCATGAAAGAGGTCTTTCTTAGCTGCAGTGAATGTGAGACTTCAGTCAGTCATTCGATGATTTGTAAACAGCTGTCCTTGCATGGGGCGTGTAACGCCTCAGCTGCAAACTTGGCTTGTTATCTTAAGGGAGTTCCAGTCCCCTTGATTAGACCTACGTTCCAGGTGCTTTGAAACGGCAGCTACGTCCTTCTCTATAGTGAAGACTGTTGTGACATGCGAGCCGGAATAGTTTACGTTGTTTTGGTCTCTAAGGTCAGAAAATGCTGCGGGAACTTACTGTTTCCCCCCACTAAATTTAAAGAGGTAGCTGATATCTGGCCTTACATTGCTACTTCAAATGTGAATTTTGACAAGTTAAGTAGACTCAAGGCTTTATTGTTTCAAAAGCATGTGGCCCTTACATCTGCATGCGAGACCTACGCACTTCAAGTGGCAAGGTCATCAGAAGAAATAAAGTAGTTGTTAAATACAAACTTTCCGAGACACTTTGGTGAACTCGTGTGATGAATGTTTAATGCGTCCAGTAAGACTGGAATAGCATATTTTTTCAAAGCTGTTGATTCTGTTTTTGTTCACACCTTTCCCTCCATATTCGGTTTGATACCTTCAGCTATCCACTCAATTTTCGGTAGTATTTTTGGGGGATTTCCGATAACTTTAGCTTTCTTAGCTGGCATCCTGCTGTTGCTGTTGTTTATGCTCAATGGCTGTCCTACCGCAACGAGGACAAATGACGGCGCTCCCATCAGCACAGCTGAGTCGTGAACGTATGATGCAGCATTTTGGAGCAACACTCCTGGAGCATTTGGAGTGTGACTGATCTTTGTCATTCAGACTGGTTTTGTATTGTGTGCAACCCGTGTTCCGGTGCCTCTGGTGCTCTTTCGAACATGTACTGGAAGTTTGTCTTTCACAGCAGCGCCCCCCAGCAATAGATGTTGATCTGTTGATGTTCTCTCTGAGGGTTCATTACCAGACATGCGCACTGAGGCTGCGTTTGCTACGTGAAGCTAATTATGAGTTACCCTTCCTGGAGGAAGTTGCCACCAACTCATCAATGGGCACTCCACAGGATGCCACCTTGGTTGACACTGGGCTATGGAACACACTTGCTCCTCAATAATTTTTGGCCTGGACTTTCCGGTTCTGTCACCTGCCGAAGTGGAAGATCTCCTACTCTCCATGACTCGTACTTAATTTGGAACTTTTCTAAATTGACATTATCATTGAATTCAGTTATAAGCCACATGCTCATGTTTTAAATTGCCAAGTAGTATGCTTGTGTGTCCTTTAAACTTCTCAAAATTGACTAGGGTTTTATATATATCTTAGGTTGAGAAATTTCAGTTTTGGCTTGAACCACATTCAACCGACAAGGGGAGGGTGTTGTGTAGTCTTTTTAGTTATAGCTCCATGCACGTTAGTTTAATACACTAGGCCGCTGTGCACTTCATCGTCACCATTTTAATATTGTCATTTTGTGTCGTTCTGGTTATTGCAGCTCACGCTTTGCTATCTAAAATGCAGTCGTTTTATTAAACCAGTCTTTAAAACATATACTGCTTTCATTGTCATTTATACATGAGACAGAATTGTGGATGAAAGAACCGGATGCGACTTGAGTGACCACGACTTCCCAGAGAGGTATGATATGTCATGCGCTCAGCTGCCCAATCATCTCTACCTTTCGAGAGGCACTGCTAGTTAGTCAGAGCGAAACCCGGATTTGGAACGACAGGTGTCACTCACTGTGGGTCAGACTCAGTCTCCCACACTGTGGACGATCTTACTGCTCAAAATCCAGTAGTCTCATTAGAATAATGAGAGCCTACGCGACAGACTATTTGTATCACAGGTGCATTGTCCAAGGGGCCATAGGAAGTGGAGCAATGGCAGTTCAAGGTGGATAGGGTAACAGAGTGGGACACAAGGGTGACAATCAGGAGAGTCTTATTTCCTGGAGGAGGTCTTGGCAATGTTCTCTGGCTTCTGCCTGGATCGCAGGGACTGTTTGCATCGTTGTTCTCCTTCTGCAGGGGGTGGGGTGCTGGTGGCCTGTTGTTCCCGGCCAGGGGCCTCCTGTCCACTAGCGTTGGCGGAGGTGGAGGGCTGTTCATCGTTGTGGCTAGTGTCAGGGGCCCGTTGGTGTGCCACTGCCTCCCTCATGGTGTTGGCCATGTCAGCCAGCACCCCTACAATGGTGACCAGGGTGGTGTGGATGTCCCTCAGGTCCTCCCTCATCCCCAGGTACTGTCCCTCCTGCAGCCGGTGGGTCGAATGCAACTTGGCCCGTATCTGGCCCATTGTCTCCTGGGAATGGTGGTATGCTCCCAGGATGTTGGTTTGTGCCTCGTGGAGGGTCGGTTCCCTGGGCCTGTCCTCTCCCTGTCGCAAAGCAGTCCTCCCAGCTTCCCTGTTGTCCTGTGCCTTTGTCCCCTGAACCGTGTTCCCACTGCCACTGACCCCAGGTCCCTGATTGTCCTGTGTTTGTGGGTTGGCCTGGGGTCCCTGTAGCAGTGGACACACAGCTGATTGACGTGTCTTGGGGACAGGGGTATGGGCCTGCTGAATGGGTGCTGTGCTGGTGTTTCCTGAGGGGGGAGGCTCTGTGGTGGTATGGGACTGTAGCTGGGTAACTGACTGTCTGGAGGTCCCTGATGGGCCAGGTAGGTCATCCTGATCCAGGCGTGCACAGCTGCTGTCATCACTGTGGGCCTCTTCTGTGGGGGGACTGGATGTTGCTGGCACCTCCTCTCCGGTGACGTTGTGTGGGGGACCTGTGGGGATGTAAATGCAGTGTTATAGTTTCTGCGTGTGTCATCTTGTGCATGGGTATGTTGCCCTCTATGGTTGATATTGCCATGGCAGATTGGCCCTAGTGAGAGTTGTTATTTGGTGGGCCAGGTGATTGTCTCTAGTGTGCATGCAGTGGTGATGGTTGTCCATGCAGGTCTGTGAGTTGTGTCCATGCATTGGTATATCATGCAGGGCTTGGCATTGGGATGAGTGGGTTGTGATGGTGGGGTGTGTGGGTAGTGGTGGAGTGATGGGAGTGAGGGGGGTTTGTGATGGCATGCAGGATGGCATGCAGGTGGGGGGGAGTAGTAATGATTTGACTTACCAGAGTCCAGTCCTCCAGCTACTCCTGCCAGGCCCTCAGAATTCAGGTTTGTCAAGACTTGCTCCTCCCATGTTGTTAGTTGTGGGGGAGGAGTTGGGTGTCCACTAACAGCCCACTGTACAGCTATCTGGTGTCTTGGGTGCTGTCCCACAGCGTTGACCCTGTCCACGATCCTCGACCATAGCTCCATCTTCCTTGCAATGGATGTCTGCTGCACCTGTGATCCGAATAGCTGTGGCTCTACCCAGATGATTTCCTCCACCATGACCCTTAGCACCTCCTCTGAGAACCTGGGGTGTCTTTGTGGTACCATTGGTGTAGTGTGAGTAGTGTGTGTGAGGGTGTATGGGGTAATGTTTTGGGGTGTGTGCTGTGAGGTGCGTGGATGGTGTATGGGTGATAGTGTTCTGTGGCTCTGGTTCTGTGGGTGCTCTTGGTGTCTCTCTCTCTCTCAGTTGTTAATTTTTTTGAGTCGTAAAGGGTTGTGGGTAATGTGGGTGTGTGTTTTATAGGGGTGTTGGTGTGTGGGTGTGGTGTGTGTATGAGTGTCAGGTGTGTGTAGTTTGAATTGTCCAATGTGAAGTTGTTTTGTTAGTGTGTGTGTATTTTGAGCGCGGCGGTATGTACTGCCAATGGTTTACTGCTGTTGAATGTCTGCCGCAGTGATTCGTGGGTCATAATGCTGTGGGCGTAGTTCTGTTGGGGTAACGGTGTGGGTTTGAATACCGCCAGTTTATCACTGACCTTTGGGCTGGTGGACTTGTGTGTGTGTCTGTATAGTGACAGATTTCTATGTGTGTGTCATAATATGGGTGGTGGTATACCGCCGCGGAATGTTGGCGGCATTCGCCATGGCGGTAAGCGGGACTTACCGCAAATGTCATAATGAGGGCCTAAGTGTCTGAGGATTAGAGGTCAAAGCTGTGTGGGACAGTCAGGTAACTAATCGGTCCAGGTCAGTACCTAGTAGTCTATTAAAATCTATATTCCTGGAGCAATGCGATATGCGTGTATTGGCACTTAAGATGAGTTAATAACATAGCAGCACAAAGGGTTATGAATATCAGGCACATTCAAGGTTGTCACTTTAGTGTGTGCTATGTTTTCTATGACAGAGATGACAGCTGTTCACAACATGCATCATAGCTGAGGCTCTATGTGGACGTAGGAGTAATTTTTAATGAGTGGAGTGATTACGTAGGGGACATGATTTAAATATGCAAACAGTGAAGACAAAAACAAAACAGTGAATGCCACAAGAGCAGAGCACAAAACGAGCATCCACCAAAACCCAGGAAGCACAACAGTTAAATCTACAGGAATCCCATGTTATGAAAGATAGTAAATGCCAGCACAATATACTTCACATGGGCAGTGGTGACAGCCAGGAGCATAAATGCACAAATAGAGCCCACATTTGTAACCGGAACATTGTGTGGATACATATGCAGAAAAACCTGTGATGTAAAGAGACATGGTTAGAGAACCACAAGTAAGGTAAAGCAGCAATATAAACTCTAGACTAGTGGAAGCATTGCAATATGAATCAAATAATGGTGTCTGCTATTTGCGGAGCCACTTTTAGCAGGGTCACTGACTTGAGACCCTTCAGGATCGAGGTGATTCCTCATCAGGACTAGAGTGCCGTTCAGTCTCAGCGATTGCAGCGGCCTGTTGCAACTCCTGTAGGCATTCCGCGATTATCTGCTACAAGTCAGAAGCAGCCTTGGGGGGTCAGTGGACATTGCAGTCTCGTCTTGTATTTGCGACTCCCAGGTAAGGAACAAGTTACTCCAGTGTTAAGCTGTGATGATCAGGACACCCAAGTTCCAGATGCCTCCATCCAACTCCATGCATCCTCTGCAGAATCACAGAAATGGATGGCTCAATCCACAACGTGTACTAGAAAGAGGAGTGAGTTGTGGAAGTCAGGCTCACGTAGGTGGCATTTCACAGCAAGAAAGGCGTTCCATTGGTGCTGTACTGCAATTGTAAATTCAGGAAAAAAAACATGATGCAGATGTTGTCTACTTTGTTCTCAGTGAGCTTCCAGATTTCGTGTACGATAATGAAATAAGCAGAGCACCAATGGGTGGGAGTTTTGTGTTGGGGCACAGTGTGCTCCCTTGACAGAAAAGAGCTGCGACAAGGGAGCTGAAAGTAGTAGGTCACTCAGCCATTGCTCCACCCCTTGGTGCTCTCTGGGTGGCCCACAACACAGACATTCCTCTTTGACCTCCCCTCCACATCTTTGGATCTTCTCACCAAGGTTTCAAGATACTCCAATATTGTCTGTAAGGAGGATTCCTTGCATTGGGATTTCCACTGCAGGTTTGCAAGGGTCTCCTTGTACCGGCTGATGCATGCTCCCACCAAGAATGGAGACCGCAACATGATAGTCATATGATGGGCACAACATGGGACACCTCCCCAAGCTCACTGGCAAAGTCAGGTCGGGACAATGACAGGCAGGTAGCACAACACTGTGGTGAAGGCCACTGCAGATATAATATGTCACAATTCACCAGCCTGCAGGTGGGGAGCCCCAAGGTGTACGACCCCTGGGTGCAGGCCTCACTAGTGTCTCATGACCCCCACCTTAGTGCCTGGGTCCTTGGGGTCAGTTGCAGAGATGGGCCAGAGTAGCCAACACATATGTGGGGCCCAATGATCAGCCCAAGTGGCCCCTCTCTTCAGAATATGGATTGCTGCTGGCTGCTGAGCCTAGGTGCGGTCTGACCTTCAGACCTCACAGCCACTGAGCAGCAGAGCGAAGCAGCCACACAGCAACCCAAATTCTCCCAGCCCCACCAGAACAGCCAGGAGTTCACAGGGCCTTCGTGCATCTCACACCCCTTGACCACCTCCTAGTAGGCTCCAGTGAAGGGGCTGTGGTCACCCCTGCAGGTAGAGAAAAACTCAGATCATCGGGCCTAGGTCTGATATGACCCCCAGATCCTAACAGCTGCCATGCAGAAGCATAGGGTGGCAGCTCAGCAGCACACCAGTTTCCCCTCTCACCTGGGATAATCTATAACTTCAGGCAGGGCCAGCAGCTTGGTAGGAACCACAGGCTCCCTCAATGCATCCCCAGCCCACACACCCATCAAAGGCAGGTACCACCGTTACTCCAAGGCACAGGAGGCGCACTGCTAGGACACTGCACAACACAGCAGAAGGCCAGAGCCAGGCTAGTACTCCAGTGTAACCTTCAGGATTCCAAAAGCAGCCCAAATCATATTGGCATGTGCAGCCCAAGACCAGGAAGCCAATAGGGCAGGTTTAGACGGCTGGCAATAGGAAGGGTATTTTACGGATAGCAGGGTTAGGTGTACAGAGCCTCTTTAGAGTGCGTCCATCTTCATGGCTTTACAAGCCATGTCCTACCTTGGAAGGCCGCATGATTTCATAAATCCTGATAATGTAGCTGCAATAACTAGACAATTCCACTTTTACAACTATGACCCTCTTTAGAGCTTTGGTTCCAAACACAAAAGATAGGAATGTTGTAATTTCCAAAACAATTTTTGCTGAATTTAAGGCTCCTATCACTACATTGTGTTTATCTATTAGGGGCTAAGTTTGGCCTTGCGCGATGGGGAAAAACTGGGGAAGATCCAGTCTGGCGACTCAAGCAGTGAGCGGGAACCAAAGAAGCCCACTTGTTGCATGCTCTGCCTTTTAAAGGGGCGAGGTCAACCTCCTACTGGGGTCCCAACTCCCGAAACACTGTAGTGCTTACGAAAGTCACACCCGGCCAGCTATTCCAACCCGGCTGACCTTAGAGCCTGTGGTGCTTCTGCGTCACAAACTCCTGACATGGGCCAGGGCTCCCCACCATAGAAGGAGGCCCCCCTGAATTGGGGGAGCCTCTGTAATACCTTCTGTCCATTCACTTCTACTTATTTGAAGGACAGTAGAATGACCAGATCTAATACTAACTCCTACATGAAAAATCATAGTAATAGTAGTGTATATCTGTTAGAAAGGGGTCTTTGGTTGACAATCAGGTTACCCCCTGTTCAAGCAAGGACCCTCACTCTAGTCAGGGTAAACGAGAATCACCCTCAGCTAACCCCTGCTTACCCCCTTGGTAGTTTGGCAGAGCAGTATGCTTAACTTCAGAGCGCTAGGTGTAAAGTATTTGTACCAACACACACAGTAACTTAATGAAAACACTACAAAATGACACAACACCAGTTTAGAAACATAGGAAATATTTATCTAAACAAAACAAGACCAAAATGACAAAAATCCGACATACACAAGTCAAGTTCTGAATTTTTAGAGAATGAACTCAAAAATAGCGCTTAGAAACAAAAATGCTTCGATGAGATGTTAACACGGCGTCGTGACGGAGTCGTTCCCAACAAGCCGACACCAGTGGCGCCGGACACGGAGTCGTGTAGACCCCCAAGTACAGTACCTTTGGTGAAGAGTGAAAACAAGGCGATGCGCGAAGTCGGGGATCGCGGCTTCTGTGCGAAACGTTGAATCTGTGCACTTCGAGCGGCATCGGTCACGACGTGGTGCGGCGACTTCCATGGAGTCGCGGACTTCAGCGGAGCTGCAGCGGCGTCGGGCCTGCAAAGAGCGTTGCGTTCCAGCAAAGGTCACGGCGTCGGATGCAGGCGGCGTTACCGGATTCAGCAGCGGCGTCGGTCCGGAGTCGTCCGAAGTCGATTTCCTTGGATTTCCACCAGCTTTCCTTTCAAGGGCACAGGGACTGGATAGGGCACCACTTGTCAGAGCAGGAGTCTCTCCAGAGACTCCAGGTGCTGGCAGAGAGAAGTCTTTGCTGTCCCTGAGACTTCAAACAACAGGAGGCAAGCTCTAAATCAAGCCCTTGGAGATTTCTTCACAAGATGGAAGGCACACAAAGTCCAGTCTTTGCCCTCTAACTCTGGCAGAAGCAGCACTGCAGGAAAGCTCCACAAAGCACAGTCACAGGCAGGGCAGCACTTCTTCCTCAGCTATCAGCTCTTCTCCAGGCAGAGGTTCCTCTTGGTTCCAGATGAGTTTCTCCAGTCTGTAGATTTGGGTGCCCTTCTTATACCCATTTTAGTCTTTGAAGTCACCTTTCTTCAAAAGGGACTCACACCTAATTGTGAAATCCTGCCTTGCCCAGGCAAGGCCTCAGACACACACCAGGGGGTTGGAGTCTGCATTGTCAGAGGCAGACACAGTCCTTTCAGATGAGAGTGACCACTCCACCCCTCCCTCCTAGCAGAGATGGCTAATCAGGAAATGCAGGTTACACCCAAGCTCCCTTTGTGTCACTGTCTAGTGTGAGGTGAAAAACAACCCAACTGTCAAACTGACCCAGACAGGGAATCCACAGACACGGCAGAGTCACAGAATGGTTTAAGCAAGAAAATGCTCACTTTCTAAAAATGGCATTTTCAAATGCACAATCTCAAAATCAACTTTACTACAAGATGTATTTTTAAATTGTGAGTTCAGGGACCCCAAACTCTACATGTCCATCTACTCTCTAGGGGAATCTACACTTTAATCATATTTAAAGGTATCCCCCATATTATCCTATGAGAGAGACAGGCCTTGCAACAGTGAAAACGAAATTGGCAGTATTTCACTGTCAGGACATATAAACCACATTACTATATGTCCTACCTTATCCATACACTGCACCCTGCCCTTGGGGCTACCTAGGGCCTACCTTAGGGGTGCCTTACATGTAAGAAAAGGGAAGGTTTAGGCCTGGCAAGTGGGTACACTTGCCAAGTCAAATTTACAGTGTAAAAATACACTTACAGACACTGCAGTGGCATGGTCTGAGACATGATTACAGGGTTACTTGTGTGGGTGGCACAACCAGTGCTGCAGGCCCACTAGTAACATTTGATTTACAGGCCCTGGGCACCTCTACTGCACTTTACTAGGGACTTAACAGTAAAACAAATATACCAATCATGGAGAACCACTTACGTACACATTTTAAACAGGAGCACTTGCACTTTAGCACTGGTTAGCAGTGGTAAAGTGCCCAGAGTAACAAAACAGTAAAATCAGAGTCCAGCACACATCAACAACCTGAGGAACAGAGGCAAAAAGTTAAGGGAGACCACGCCAAGGATGAAAAGTCTAACAATATCTTTTCAGAAATAGATATTTGTTCTGATTTAAAGTTAGTAATCTCATATTTATTTTACTGCCATCTGCGCAGCAGCACTGTAGCATTAAGTGAAACATTTCACAGATCTTGCTATCTGTAAAGTCAACAGAACATCTGTTCTACAATTTGGACTTGCATTACTTTGTGCAGGTTTGCTCACTAATCTCTAATAAATCACACCTTTGGAATCTGGTAGCTTGATGTATATGAGCAATCTTCACATTCATGGTGCCTTGAGTAACTAAGTCCAAATAACTCTTTAACAGGGATCTCATCTTCTTCTAAAACAGCAAACGTCACCATTAAAAACTCCCGTGTATCCGCTTAAGTATTTTGTGTAAACTGTATAGATCCACTACTTATATCTACAGTGTTAAGAATTACTGATGCAGAATGTATGTCAGTTTTCTCAGTTCACACACTACTCAACAAAACACACAGTGCAGAACACAATACCTTCTTTTGTTTGTCTTGGATTGCATCTACAACACGAGGCAATGCACACACTATGTTTACCACAACATTAGCATAGCAGTTTATACCATAAGGGTTTGACATTAGATAACCAACAATATCTCCCTCATTTTCAATTGTTTTATTTCGTAACAACGTCCATCTTTTCTTTCATTTCCTTCCTTGCAACAGCATCACTGTACTGCTTTAAAACGTTCCGCTTTGGACAGATGGAATATTTCACATAAACTGGATACTGTCCTAAATGAGGAGCATACACACTTTTTAAGCGGTTGTATTCTTTAACACAATGTGAGTCTGCATTTACTCTGCTCTCATCAAAAGGTAACTAGCTGCAAACCAGACACTGTCCTAACTCGAGATAAAGCTACATATGACATACCTTCCTTAAACACTGCTCTACAAATATGAATAAATGCTGCATCTAAACTTAAACCTTGTGATTTATGAATAGTAATATCATATGCTCGAGAACCTGGAAACTGTTTCCATTGAACATCTAAATCTTTCGCAAGCAAAAAAGCAAGAGGTATATTGCCCAATTTGCTTTGTGTGCTCAATCTGATCAAATTTAATCACAAGCTATTCCACCTCATTCCTGTTAGGAAAATTATTAAAATCAGCAACTTTAACCATAGCACCATTAACTAAACCTTCTTTAATATTTACATTTTGGTGCAAAATCACCCTACAGTTTTTTCCAAGAGTTAAACATATCTCCTATCCTGCAGTTCGTGAAACAGATTTTTCTAGTGAAACCAGTTTTGCTTGTAACTTTAATTTAGAAATACAGTAACATCCGGTGTTCCAGTTTATCATTTTCTTCAGTTGCAATGTGTCTTCTTGCTCCGATTTCAGCAAATGCATTGCTGAAAGATACACACTCCTCCAATGTAGGCATTAGACACATAATATTTTTTATCATCTTGTATAATACTAAACATTAGTTCTGCTGCTGTCTTTGTTGTTGGATAAAGGTTTGCAAGAAGGCAACTTTGTAGAACATGCCTTCCCTCTTTTGAAAGAACTCGTACTCTATCATCTTTGAAAATATTACCATATTCATTGTTAGGTGCTTGTCACATATTCCTGATTGATTCTTTGTATTCAAATGTACCCAAATATTCACACTTGTAATGCTTCCCAAAGAATTACTAGTTTCATCATGCAAAAATATTTTGAACACAGGCTGACTCTTCACAGGAGTAAGTTGCAGTGGATCTCCAAAAAGAAATCAAATATTTTCCTCATAGTAGAACATCATAATCCATTCTCAGAACCTCCTCCATTCTCAACTGCACATAGGCAAGCAATAGGCTTGAGACCATGTTCACCTCATCAATGATTTCAACTTTCAACTTTTTTGTTACTCTTGACACTTCATGATAAGCTTCTCCAGATAACCTTTGGTATTCCTGTTTGTTGTCATTTTCCAGAGACGGCATCAAATTTCAATGTGAATTGATACCTTTGATATTGTGTGCAGTTATTCCTGTAGGTGCTCCAACCATACACAATAAATTGCACTCTGTACCCTTTTGTAGAAAACCAGTAAGGACTTGTATTAAGAAACATTAACCCGTGCCAGCTTGACCACTGAGATACAACAGTATAGGTATAAATGTTGAGAATGCACTTTTTCTTGTGATGAAGCAATCTTTACTCAACTGTAGCTTTCACCTCCATATATATTTGCACTCATTTAGCTGTGTATATAAATATGCTGAATCAACTGCTCCTTGTCTTGCTTACTCCATTGCATTCTCCACCTCATTCATTACAATAGCAGCCTCATTTTCGATAATTGGCTGCCCACGTGGGTCCTGACTTTGAGGACCTTAACTTTGGCTACTTTGAAAACTCTCCTTAGGTAACTCAGCAACAATTGTATCTTCATGCTGAATTTCATCATTCAACATTTTCAAGTAATTTAGAAATACTAAGCACTCAATGCCATCCATTGCAGCATTAAAAGAGTCTTCAGAGCAGTCAACTTCACCTAGTAATTCTGTTTCACAACACCAAGGTTTAAAAATTTGTAAGAGTGTCAAATGGAAAAATTATCTTTTTTCAGTAGCCTGACAACTCAGTTTTCTGTGGTTTATTAGACTGCCTTTGCTATGCCGCACCAAACACTCATTACATCCAACTAATGCAAATTTACCTTCATGTACATTTTCTGTCACATTGTTTCTATCTGAATAGTACTGGAGTACTTCATAGAGACAAACATTCAAGATGCACACTGTACACTCCTTTTTTGATAGTAAGTATTCAACATGTTTATTTTTACATCGTTTGTGCTTGTCTCATTGAAATTCAGCAAGATATTAAACTTCTGGAAAAGATTTAAAAACTCTGTTTTGAGTTGATGCGAGGCCTAAACTCACCCAAACAATTTCTTTCGACTTAGAATATAAACCAGCAGAACTCAAACATTTACACCACTCAGGATCCAACTTTCCTCTGTGAAAGCATATTCGAATTGAAATTGTACACACTTTTTTTGTTAGAGACTTTTCAGCAGAGATCTCTTACCACACATCTTTCATCTCTGTCTTCTCAGAGTTTGTTATGATTGAGGTAATATAATGAGCAACAGCTGCAGAGTTATCTGCCACTAACCGAATATCCATATTGGCATCACACATTTTCAAAATGACAGAATTATAGAAATTCATATATTTTTAACCCTCTGTTCTCCAGATGTTGTAGGTATTTTAGTGATTTACGAGTAAGTGTAGGTCTCACTGCAGACTTAAACTGTTCACTCATCATTTTGCAACAAAGGGTCTTGGAAATCCAAAATGATATATTTTTTTTAAATGTCCTTTTGCTCTGTATTTCTGTTGACAGTACTTTCCACATATATGAGATTAGAAACACAGTACTTGACGCTTTTTTTTTTTCTCAATGTCTTTTGGAATGCTACATGTAATATACTGTTCTGTGAAAGAAAGTACAGACTCATCTGTGTCTTTTCCAAGTTGAGGTGCATCTCTGATCCACAACAGCATATGAAAATCTTTTGCTTGCCATTCTATATGTCAAAGATATCAGTAATTTCTCCAAGAGGTGCATTAATTTTGTTACAGATGAAGGTCAACATTGCTTGAAATCTGTAGTTAAAGTACCTGCAAACATTTGCAGGATCCAAAGAGCAAAGTTTATGTTAGAGTTTGCTTCTCTGAAACATTCATTTCACTTGAAAGCAACATGTTTTTCTGCATGCAACATTGATGTGCGACATCTACATATTTATAGTATACATTATTCTCTTTAAGATACAATGTAGCTTTCTTCACCTTATTTACATCCACTAGTTCCTGCTAGATTTTTTGTGGTCACACTGTTCACTAGACTAACAAGTGGTTCTTCTAAATCTCTCTTTACACCCACGGTTTCAATATTGCTTTTAGAATCTAAAGGTAAATACACAGCTCTACCTTCAAGCCCTTTCTGAAGCTCAGTGAATGGCTGTTTTCCAGACTTGCTTGAAAGAGTGAATAGATTGCTTGACTATTCCTTAATAAACATCCAGATGTCAAAGTTCCTCAGGAATTCCCATTAACTCTAACTTATTGTGTATTGCTCTGGCAGGCCCTGTTGTTGCTCTCTAATTTGTCACACCAATACATAAACATGATCTTGTGAGTCAACAAATCAAAACTTTGCTCCACAAATAAATACACTGCAGAATTCTAGACTTTTTTCTGTTTTCTTCTTCAGTTTTCAAGGAAAAATCAACATTTCAAATTTGGCCTTTGTAATGATTGTGCAGACAACAAACATAAACTGAGTTTGGTTTCTCTGTAGAAATGGCATTATACTTTGCTATTCCTCATCTAAAGCTATCACTTCTAATATTTGTATTTTGTTCCTCTACACCTTAACATACCAATTCCTCATTTTGCCCTGACCCACTTCAGGACCAAAAACGTAAATACATATCTTAACAAACATGTTCAACCTCAGATACTGTACCAGATAGAAGTGCTTTGTTAATTTCTGCTAAACACAATGCAGGACTCTTTGCAAAGTAAAGTCTTATTACTAAATTTCACATTTTTGAATGATGAACATCCAACATTTGAAAATGATAAAAGGTGCTTGTGTATACTTTCCCGGTTAGACACACTAAGGAGTGTGCTTGTAAATTAGAATATTTCCTGACTTTGCATGAATCTAACGCTTGCAACATTGCAATTTTTTGCCTCTCACTTCTACCTGGAAATTCCCATAGAAAATGTTTTACTATATCAATTGATTCCTAGCGGATGCTACAAATACTACTGCAGTCCCATTAATACACAGGAGCATGTCTAATCCTTCCTTGTACCTCTTCACCTATATTTTCCTCTACATTTTTAAAACCTATCACCTCTTTTTCAATAGTAGTATCTTCTTTTATCTCATATTATTGGCCAGTTGTTTCAATTGCATGCACTAATGAGTTCTGTTGTAAGTAGCTTTCTCCTAAACACAATGCAAGAATCTTTGCAAAGTAAAGTCTTATAACTAAATTTCACATTTTTGAATAATGAACAGCCAACATTTGAAAATGATAATAGGTGCTTGTGTATACTTTCCCGGTTAGGCACACTAGTGAGTGGCCTTGTAAATTAGAATATTTCCCGGCTTTGCATGGATCTAATGTTTGCAACATTGCAATTTTTCGCTTGTCACTTCTACCTGGAAATTGGCATAGAAAATGTTTTACTATATCAATTGATGTGTGTTCTACGTGTGCACCACTATTTTTGGGGTGCATTTCAGGGAGCCTTTTGTCCATAGCCATCCTTGGTTTCTGCATTTCCCAAATAGTGGTTTCCTAGCAGGGAAATTGCTATTTGGGACATGCAAAATCGGCCCATTGTCACAAATGGCATTGGATTTCTTATTTGTAATTTCCTTATAGTGATTCCTAGGTATATACCGGTATGGGTTTTCTTTAAATTTACTTTTTTATAGTACAACCTAATTAACATACCTGTGAATTTTCTTTGCTGTTATCCAACTTTTATCATCGTATCTGTTAATATCTTTCTACTGCAAATCGTAAGTCAAAGATATGACAGTGTTCCTCCACTTTCAGTACAAAAGTACCAATAATGGCTATCCTTCCCACTGTGCTTTGACTCATACTTCTGTAATTAGCCAATTAGAGACTTCCTTTCATCTTTTATTTTTTATTATACCACTTATAAATAGTCACAATTTTCTACTCCTGTCCATGTTTTCTATAAAGAAGCCCAATTTGGAAGGGTTTCTTGCAGATCTGAGATCCCCGACAGAGGCTCAGCACCCCCCGGCCAGCCATGTGGTCTGTCAATGCTTTTCATTTATATTTTATTTTGTAATAATGTGTGAATTACATGACATACAATCCCTGCTGAGCAAAGTTTGTACACCAGTCTGCTTTTCAATTTTACACTGCAGTCTCTTTTCGTCTCTTCCCCACACACTCTTTTAGCCCTGTTTCATAGTAACTATGTTTTTAAATAGTCTCTGCCTACCAGCAGGTCAAAAGTTCACAAGATTTTCTCACAACAGCATTCTAGCCTCACATTAACTGTAGTAGGTGTGGTTGACTGTTTACAATTCCAAGCATATCCCAAACAACAAAACTTTTTTTATTTTTCCAAGGCCAATCACAGTTAGTTACTTTTTTCTTAAAGTCACTATCTAATTTTAGTTCCCCGCATAGCTCCACCATCCAATCAAATCCAATCAAATATGTTCTTTTATATTTTACTTTCAAGTTCTCCATTTTAACAGCCTTTTATCTTCAAACCTGCCTCATTCTGCTGCGATCATTTCCTACATGCTAGTCCTGCCTCCCAAATGGTCAGAGTATTGATTGTGTGCCATAGTTGTGTGTTTTGGGTCACAGAGAGTGATAGAAAGAGTGGCATTGATGGGGACCTAGATTTACCTAATAGAGATATTACTTGGGTTGGCCAGAGAGTGTTATAGTGGCATCAATTGCTGCCTTTGGTTGAAAGTATTGTGGATTGCCAATATCCTGAACTCATGATGGTGCACTGTGGTGGCAATGACCTAGGCACAATTACTGATGTAGTACTGGGAATCCTAATGAAGGATACCTTTGCTAAATGATGTCACTTTTCCCACATACTGCTTTAGTGTTCTCTAACATTTGCTACAGACAGAAGTGGAAGTGGTCGAACCAGTTTTCTCCGCACATAGAGAAATCCAGGAAACATGTCAATAAAGCTGCTTCTTCATTTCTACGAGATCACAACATGGGCTCTGTATGCCATAATAACTTCCGCTTTGACATGGACAGAATATATCAAAAAGACAGAGGGCCTCATTATGACTGGTCATGGTCGTGGTAAGACCGCCACCAAAGTGGCAGTCCTACCACAACACCCTGGCGGTCTCAGTGGTTGTAATCCTCCAGAGCAGCGCTGCTTGCAGAGCTGTCCTGGGGATTATGAGTCCCCTTTCTGCCAGCCTTTGCATGGCAGTAGCCCCACCATGCAAAAGCTGGCAGAAAATGGGTTCTGGGGGCCCCTGCACTGCCCATGCACTTGGAATGAGCAGTGCAGGGACCCCATGGACAGCCCGGTTGTGCTTTCCACTGCCCAAATTATGGGCAATGGAAAGCGTGATGGGTGCTGCTGCACCTGCTACACCTCCACATTGGCGCCAGATCCATTACGAGCCGGCATCAATATTAAGGCCCTGTTCACTGCAGGGCAAGCGGGCAGAAATACTGTTTCTGCTCGTCGGCCCTGCGGTGAACTCCTAATAGAGCCAGCGGTGTTCAGGCCGCACAGGTGGCCTGATGGCGGTACGAGTTTGGTGGACGGCCTCTGCCACCCGCCAAACTCATAATTGGGGCCAGAGTCTATTTCACAGACAGAGGCAGCAGGGTGTTCCTCAACAACTTAAAAGACTGCATCCTTTTCTTTGTGTAATTATCCACTACACATTATAAACACCAAGGCTCTTTTCAGAGAGAACTCTTTTCCCAAATACTGTTACGTTTTGTTTTCACATCCTCTGTTCTAAATTCTTACTCAGATCCACATATCTGCAGCAGATCCCCAGGCCAAACAAGGGGTCTACCACCTATGTTAAGGGCGGATCTGTGACAGATCTGCGGATCCGTTCCCAATCAAAAGTACTTTCAATACAACACAACACGTTTAATACAAACATATCCTACTGCAATGTATACAACTGTATCACTGCCTGTAAGTGGAGGTGTGAGTGGCTGTGCAAGTGATTTTAGGCATGTGTGAGTAGCTGTCTAGTGCATTTATGGGTGTGTAATTTTTTTCTGAATCTGTGAGTAGGTGAGTAAGTCACTGTATATGTATGTGAGTAAGTGTGTTAGTGGTTATGTGAATGTGTTAGGGGTTCTGGGAGTCTGGGAGTGGGTGTGTGAGTGAGCGTGTCACTGGTTGTGTGGCTCTGTAAGTAGATATATCATTTGCTGTATATGTGAGTGAGTGGTTGTGTGGATGGTTACCTAGGTGTGTGAGTGTGTGGTGGGTGTGTATTTCTGTGTGGATTGGGTCTTCAAGTGTTTTATTAGTGTCTGGATAAGTATGTGACTGGCTGTTTGAGTGAATGAGTGGCTGTGTTGAGGAAATTCGATTTTTAATACGATCGTATCGACCCGCCATTTTGTGGCCCGCCGCCATTTTATGTTGCCTTCACTCAGGCAGCACAGCGAACGAAGTCCATTCTGCCTTTTCTGCTTATTCTGCAACATGATGTTCAAAACAGCCTTCTGCCTCTATCTTTACAAGGCTGGTATTAAGGTCTGACCGAGTACACTAATCCCTGTCTGGTTTTCTAATCCTTGTTTCAACTATCTGTAGGCTCACACTATTCTCCGCCGATCTTATCTTATCGTCTGGCCTTCGCTGTCCTTTGCTAGTATTCTCTCATTTCACAACTGTCCTCCAAACGCACACAAACTTATCGCACCACATGCAACTTCGTTGTGGATCGGTTAATGAATTAGTTCAAGGGAGGGGTGACAAACACAGCTGGAGGGGAGGCAACCTTAAGTCACTTGATACTTTGTTTTCCAATTCCTTCTATTGGTGCTGTCTTGTTTTCCGACATTTCTATTGGCTCTGTTCTATCTTTACATTATTCTTACTAGCTCCTTTCTATGTGTTCTGGGAGTGTATGTAGTTAATAAATGGTTTATATACGGTATATAAGATTGTGCGCCACAAAGTAAAGTGGCAGTCTCCTGAGAACATACCTTGTGTACTTCTTGGACAACTGTACTAGCTGCAGCTAATAAAATCTGATCTTTTACGCCTGACAGAGTGTCCCGTGTCTCTGTTAGTTGAGGCAGGTGAATCCAAGGAGATTTTAGGCGTACCCTGCGCCGCCAGGCCCATAAGGTTCTGGTTCTTCAACTGGCGCCCAACGTGGGGCGGCTTCAGCAGTACCGGTTCTGCCTGAAGGTCGTGAGGAACCCCGCAAGAAAATTCTGGAGGAATCGCGAGCCACGTCAAGCGACCCCTGTATGTCGAAGTGGTCCGAAGGTCTTTTTCAGCGCGGTTACTCCTTCCTGACGGCTACTGACGACTGCTGCTCTGACTGCCGCCCTGCCTTGGCCCTTTCTTTGATGATGTATGGTAAAGCGAGACGATAGACGGGCCTCTGTTGGTGTAAGAAGACATCCTTAGTTAAGTATTTGGTGGGTCGCGCCCACAAATTTTGGTCTTTGTTTTGTCCTTAGGTCCTTAGATTTGGCCATTGCAGTGGCCAAAGCCGAGGGGTAAGTGCATTTGTGCTGTGTAAACTGAAAGTTTTACCCCCTTGATGTTTGTGAACAGCCAGTAAAAATCGTGAGATGTCTGGTCTGACTAAGTTTGGAAAACTTTGTTGCTTTGGTTGTAATAGGGACTCCCAGCTTGAGGACTCCTGTCCGATTCCTTCGGTTGGAACTCCCACATATGAGCTCTATTCTAAACATGGTGTTGGTCCTATTGCCTTTAATAAGACATGGACCCGATATACAAAGAAAGATGGTGTTTTAAAATGGCCAGAAAATGGTAGTTTCGAAACTGATGTGCTAGATAATTTAGAAGCAACGTTATTTAAAAGAAAAGCCCGGCCGGCAATGTTTGACTCTTTTCGCCTTTGGCGTAAGGAAGCCAAACAGAGAGAAATTAAACAAGCGAAACGAGATAGGAAAACACAGGGAATGACGATTATACAGGCTGCTCAGCAATTCAAAGATGATGAAATAGATAATGCAATGGAAATTTCAGACAGACAGCATCGAATGGCAATAGATAAATGCTATCCGACGTTGCCTATCTCTTCCCTTGATAAGAGAAAAGATTTTGAGGAAGATTCCTTAATGTCCCACTTATTGAAATTGCCTCCGCCCTATGTACAAGGTGCTAATGCACCCCCGATGTTACAGCCTGTTCAGCCGCCAGTTGTGCTTCCGCCTGCTCCAGCTTTTCCACATTTGCCTCCTCAAGTATTGCCTATGCCAGCTTTGCCTTTAACTCCTTTGCCTTCTGCTCCTTTGGCAATTCCTAATGCTCCTTTAGTTAATTCACCTAATACCTTGTCCCCTATCCTTATGTCAAATTCTCCATCTATGCGTAAGCGATTTGCAGATACTGTCTCTGGTCTCTTATCACCTTTCTTTGAAGCTTTAAACGTGTCTCCAGCTTTTTCTCGAAGACAGTCTCGTAGTCAATTCCCAGACTCCGAAGAGCGAGAAAAATTGGACTCACTTGCTTGTAGATGGATCAAGAAGGGTCCCCAATATAGTACGTCTGATATTATGTCCACCTTTCTGCAATGGAATGCACCTACGCAGAGATATGTTTTTAAAGTTATGTGCGATACTCTCGCTAAAGAATGGGAGGATATGAATTTGGGTTCGGTCCCACAGGATCTGTTAGATGTTCAGGCTGACTTTGACAAAGGACTTATTGTGGGTCCTAAGGTTGAAAACGCTGTCAGAACACTTATTTCTTTCAGATCCCTATTGTTCTCACAGACTTTTCCTGATTCTGATCCTTCAGTTAGGACAGCACTGAAAAACTATCCCATGAGAGAGGTTTCTCCAATATGGAAGGAAGAAGTTGCAGCAGCAGGTGCTAATCCAGCTATTCCTGCGCATTTTCAGCGCATAGGGATACATGTCCCCTGGAAAAGGTCTGAAGTTTTAGCACTTAAACAGTCACTACCAGATTCACGCAAAAATCCTGCTGGTTACTATAAAGAGTTGTCGCAAACAGTTGATGCATGTACTATGAATCTAGCAGATATTGACATGTTGATGGGAAATGTAGTTCCACAGACAATATGGGCTAAAATTCGTAGAGAGGATCACGCTCAAGAATTAGGCTGCGATTGGAACGCTATTATTGCCGCAGATAGAGGTCAAGTAGGTGGTGCAAAGCCCGACGCTTTGATCTCAGAACTCCCTGGTAGGATTATTACATTAATGAAAACAATGATGCCTGCTTTGAGAGTTAATTGGGATAAGCTAGCAGCATGTAAACAAAAGAAAGATGAAAGTGTTTCCGATTTCTTTACCCGATTCGAGGAGACATTCATTGATCACAGTGGTCAAGATATGGCTACAGAAGGGGGACAGCGATTATTTGTGGATAAGTTCGTATATAACTTGCTTCCTGAACTATCACACAAGCTAAAAGACTCCGAGAGTTCATGGGCAGTTTCTTCTTCCGCCCAGATATTGGCTACTGCACAATATTATGAAAATAGAGACAAAGAAGAAAGGGAAAAACAAGAGAAAAAGACGAAAGAATTAAAAACTAAAGTTCTCTTGCAACAGGCTTATCCTCCTCGTTATGTTCAGCCTCAGTTTCAACAGCCTCCGCAGTTTCAGAGGTTGTATCAAAAGCCTGAACCATTCATTCCAAGACCTTTGCTAGGTCCCAATCAATGTGCTTATTGTAGGGAGGAAGGTCATTTTATGAACAGTTATCCGGCATTGTTGCAGCGTAATGGAGCAACATCTGCTTCACGGGGTCGTGGTGGTCTTCAGTCAGCAAATAGAGGTAGAGGTCGAGGTGTGTTAACCCAAGAGCAGCGTTCTTTTGTTCCTCCAAATTCCGGAAATTACTTTGACCAGCAAAATGTTAGGTCTACACAGTATTACAGTGAGGATCAGTATATTGAAGGAGGGAATGAAAGTCTTCATTTTGAATAGGACAGCCATGGACAAAGTAAGGGGGTTACGTCAATTCCAGTGGATCAGAATGGACCTTATGTTAATGTCACTACAATGGGTGTTTCAGAGCCATTTCTTTTAGATACTGGTGCCATGAGAAGCTCTATCATTCATTCTAAACTCCCTGGCGCACCTTTGTCTGGCTTAACGAATGTATCTGTAGGATTTTCTGGCGCCCCTGTTCGCAATCCAGTTTCTTGCCCTTTGCCTGTTTCAATAGGCCCTTATGATTTAGAAGCTCCGCTTCTTCTGACGAATGGTTGTGGTGAAAATCTGTTGGGTTTAGATCTATTAAAAAGAATGCATGCTACGATATATTGTTCACCTTCTGGTGTATACCTCACTCTAGGACAGAAAATGACTAGTCCAATGTACTTATCAAAAGATCAATTCCCACCTGAATTGCTTTCTCTTCCCGAAACGCTTTGGGCTACGGGTCCGAATGACGTTGGTTGTCTTGAGATCCCACCTTATGTTGTTACTCTTAAGCCCAATGCTGAAATGCCACGTATTCCGCAATACAGAATCTCTACTGAAGGTGAGAAAGCACTTCTGGAAATTGTCCATGATTTGATTCAGAAGGGTGTGGTTGAGGAAACGAGAGGAAATACATGTAACAGTCCTGTTCTTCCGGTTCTTAAACGCACTGATCCTTCTCAGCCTCCTGTTTATCGTTTTGTAATTGATCTTCGGGAGGTAAACAAGATTGTCGTACCGCAGTTTCCTGTAGTCCCAGATATCACTGCTCTGTTGACGATGATACCTTCTACAGCGACTTGGTTTTCAGTTATTGATTTAAAGAATGCTTTCTTTAGTATTCCCATCGCCGAAGAGAGTAGAGATATTTTTGTTTTTTCCCTCGGAGGCCGAAGCTTCCGGTTTAAACGCGCACCTCAAGGTTATTGTGAAAGTCCCTCTGTTTACAGTCAAGCTCTAAAATGTCATCTTGATGCCTTTTCCTTACCGTCCGGTGCCGCTCTCATTCAGTACATGGATGACTTATTAGTTGCCGCTGATTCAGAGGAGATTTGCAAAAACGTGACCGTTGCACTGTTGCGTCATTTGTTTGATCTGAATCACAAGGTTTCTCCTTCTAAATTACAATATGTCTGTCGCGAGGTGACTTATTTGGGTCATCTCTTGTCAAAGGAGGGACGACGATTGACCCCCGAACTAATTCAGGCAATTGCACAAATGTCAGTGCCATCCACACAAAGAGAGGTACGTGCCTTTTTGGGCATTACTTCTTATTGTAGACAGTGGATTCCGAGTTTCTCTTTATTGGCTAAACCGCTGTTGGCGCTAACTTTAAAAGATACGCCTCAGCCTCTTCCGTGGACTGACGAGTGTCAGAAGAGTTTTACTGATTTGCGTATTGCTTTGTGTTCTGCTCCTGTATTGGGTACTCCTGATTACAGTAAGCCCTTTACGCTCTATGTCCACGAAAGAGAGGGTTGTGCATTGTCAGTCTTAACGCAGCGTTTTGGAGATCAACAGCGACCATGCGCATATTTCTCAGCTACGTTAGATCCAGTAGCTAAAGCATTGCCTAGTTGTCTTAAGGCGACAGCGGCAGCAGCAATTTCTATTCGACAGTCTGCTGGAGTAGTGCTAGATAATACTCTCATTGTTATGGTGCCACATGCAGTGGATACTTTACTAAATAGGACAAAAACGCAGCATCTTACGAGTGCTCGGTTGTCCGGATATGAGCTGACGCTTTTGGCTAGTCACATACACATCAAACGATGTAATACCCTGAATCCAGCTACTTTGTTGCCTCTTCCAGAAGAGAGAGATGTCTCTGAACAGCATGATTGTTTTCTCCGTACTGAAGAAGAGACTAAGGGTAGAATTGACCTAAAAGACACGCCATTAGTGAATCCAGATGGAACACTATGGGTAGATGGATCTTGTTTCAAGCTCCCGAATGGAGATACAGTTTCAGCCTACGCTATTACTACTTTGCATACGATTGTGGAGACAGCACGCATTAGACATAATTCAGCTCAGGCAGCTGAATTGATAGCCTTAACTAGAGCGTGTGTGTTATCCAAAGGAAAAAGAGTAAACGTGTACACTGATAGCCAATACGCTTTTGGTGTAGCGTTTAACTTTGGGCGCTTATGGAAGGAAAGAGGATTCTTTACTTCCCATGGTACTAAGATACAACATGGTCAATTAGTGACTGAACTTCTTGAGTCACTTACAATGCCTACTCAGATAGCGATCGTGAAGTGTAGTGCACACAAAAAGATTGTGGACGATGTTGGTCGAGGAAATGCATTTGCAGATGAGGTAGCGAAAAAGACAGCCAGAGACAACACAAGTCGAATGTATGTTGCAAGTCCCGCAAACTGCGTAAGAGAAAAGGGAATGTGTGAAGATACAGTAGAGAGTGTGAAATCAATTCAAGGAGAGGCTACGGAGAATGAGTTGAGAAAGTGGAAGGAAAGTACAGGAATGTTAGATGAGATGGGATGTTGGGTTGAATTATCAGAACATCAACGTTGGCTGTTACCAGATGCTTATGTACTACCTGTAGTTACTATGGCACATGGTCCAGCTCACCTAAGTGCAAAAGGAATATGTAGACTTCTGGCTCCAGTGTGGCAAAATGAGGGGATCCCAAAGTGTGCAAATAATGTAGTAAAACATTGTATTGTTTGCTTGATGTACAATCCGGGAAAGGGAACCCCAACTCCAGCAGGTCATTTTGCTCCTCCAACATATCCATTTGAGGTGTTGCAGATCGATTATATTCACATGGAACGATGCAACAACCTCAAATATGTTCTGGTGGTAGTATGTGCTTTTTCTAGATGGGTAGAAGCCTACCCTCTGAAGGACAATACTGCTTTATCAACTGCCAAAATACTTTTGAAAGAATTCTTCCCTAGGTTTGGTTTGCCGCGCATTGTCTGGAGTGACAATGGGAGCGAATTTGTGGGTCAAGTCATGCAAAAAGTTTGTGCAGGTCTTGGCATAAAACAGAAGTTCCACGCGGCGAATCACCCACAGTCGGCTGGTTTAGTAGAATGCTACAATGGAACCTTGAAGCTTAAAATTGCTAAGGTGCAAGCTAGCACAGGACTTAATTGGCCTGATGCTTTACCATTGGTTCTTTTGACCACAAGAACAGCAGTTAAAGTCGAAGGAAAGAAAAACTGGGTGCATGCCGTGCACTGCAAGAAAGTGCCTTTGCCCTTGCCTTTCGATCAGTGGGTCCGTAGAGGCATCAGTGACTCTGAAAGTGAGAAAGTTCCGCAATTTGTACCATTCAGTGATGCGCGTCTAATTGGAACACTTTCTGAGAAAGAGGACGACGACATCCTTCAAGAAGCAATACCATTGCATCGTCGCTTGAACACGACAAATCCAGGAACATTGTTTCAAAACCAGACTGCCTCTGGACAGGAACGCTATAATTTGAGACCAAGACCAAAGAACTTGTAAATTTCTCTCCTATGTAGTACTCTATCCCGGTTGCAGGGTCACGGTAGGAGTCTTAGTTACGACCTGAGTAAGTGGCAATAGGCCTGCAGGACCTCACAGTGTCATAGGACGGTAGATAATCGTGACTACAGTGATTGAGGAAGATTGCCGTGAGCATCCACTTAGAAAGATGGAGGCTACATTAGATAAAAGAGAAAGTAAAAATGTAAAGAATAATTGTAAAGAAATATATAGTCGTTGTAGTATTGCTCTATGCGTCATTATATTGTCGTGTATTCTTTTGGCATCTGTAAACTGGATCATTATTACTCTGCAGCAAAAAGTTGTCTCTTCTCCTACCTCTACATCTTCTTCTACTATCTCTCCGCACCTATTTCACACTCTTCCCCAGCATGAACTCATCAGAAGAACTGAATACTTTAACAATTCCTTCGTCCAGTTGTTACATCAACATCAGTTAGTGATCAATACAACTGACTGTTGGGTGTGTGGACTCATACCACATACGGTAGAAAAAGGAATGCCATATTTAGTTCTTCCATTCTCCTATGAAGGTTCCGCTTGGGCTTATTTTGTCATTTTCAATAATGCATATCAAAGTAAAATTAAACAACCTGTCAGTTCACATAGTGTTGGTTCAGATTTCAGTCATAGTTTATTGATAAAGGGAATGGTAGCTATGGCTAAAATCATGGAAGAAAGTGAAGCTTCCATAGATGAAAGAAAAGCATATACCAATTGGAACATAACTAATTACATTTCCAGCCTCAATGATAAGGTTAAGCAAGGAAAATCTCCTCCGATACGGGTCATACCCCAACAAGGAAATTTCTGTCTGCAAATAAATGGTAGAACTCCAAACACCGGACAAAGAGAAAGTTTATGTTCCCATACATATGTTTATTCAGCCCTGAATTCACTGCCGTTAGTACCATCTCAAGGTACATACTTCGTTTGCCACGATAGGGCTTATACATGGTTGCCAGCTGATTTCTCTGGTACTTGTTATATAGCCTTTCTTCTTCCCCCTACATACACCGCTCCTGCGAACCATCATAAAAATAGATATGGCAGAGGGATTGTGGATTCGAAAGACACAGCAGGACAAGAGGGAGGAGATTTCCTCAAAGGATTTCTTCCCTTCTGGGGTCCAATGGCCAACAGCAGAAATATAAGGCAATTGGTTCGTGTCGTAGAAACCACCATAGACATCACTGTAGGAGCTTTAAGTAACATTACAGCTGAACTACAGGCTGATCGTCTTATGACCTTGCAGAACCGTGTTGCCTTAGACTTTGTTCTTGCGGACCGTGGTGGAGTATGCAAATTGATTGGATCAAGTTGCTGTATTTTCATACCTAATGACGCTCCGACAGTATACCAAGCTATCTCTAAGTTACACATAATCTCCGAGTCGATTCATCAGGACGAAGGAGATTGGTCCTTTTCAGAGTGGTTTTGGGAATTACTGTCCAAATGGGGTTGGAAGGTATTGACATTCTTTGGAGTAATTTTAGCTTTTATATTCTCTTGTTGTCTTTGTATGCACTGCGGTCCTGCCATCTGCAACCTATGTGCTACTGCATGTATTCCCAAACCCAAGTCACAAAGAGCAGAGAATATCAAAATGATGGTACAGCAACAGCTTGATGACCTCATGGCCATAGACATCGACTCAGATTAACATGAGTTTGTGTATCTTGCCTGAGTTCTGGCAAAAGGAGGGTCTGAGGAAATTCGATTTTTAATACGATCGTATCGACCCGCCATTTTGTGGCCCGCCGCCATTTTATGTTGCCTTCACTCAGGCAGCACAGCGAACGAAGTCCATTCTGCCTTTTCTGCTTATTCTGCAACATGATGTTCAAAACAGCCTTCTGCCTCTATCTTTACAAGGCTGGTATTAAGGTCTGACCGAGTACACTAATCCCTGTCTGGTTTTCTAATCCTTGTTTCAACTATCTGTAGGCTCACACTATTCTCCGCCGATCTTATCTTATCGTCTGGCCTTCGCTGTCCTTTGCTAGTATTCTCTCATTTCACAACTGTCCTCCAAACGCACACAAACTTATCGCACCACATGCAACTTCGTTGTGGATCGGTTAATGAATTAGTTCAAGGGAGGGGTGACAAACACAGCTGGAGGGGAGGCAACCTTAAGTCACTTGATACTTTGTTTTCCAATTCCTTCTATTGGTGCTGTCTTGTTTTCCGACATTTCTATTGGCTCTGTTCTATCTTTACATTATTCTTACTAGCTCCTTTCTATGTGTTCTGGGAGTGTATGTAGTTAATAAATGGTTTTTATACGGTATATAAGATTGTGCGCCACAAAGTAAAGTGGCAGTCTCCTGAGAACATACCTTGTGTACTTCTTGGACAACTGTACTAGCTGCAGCTAATAAAATCTGATCTTTTACGCCTGACAGAGTGTCCCGTGTCTCTGTTAGTTGAGGCAGGTGAATCCAAGGAGATTTTAGGCGTACCCTGCGCCGCCAGGCCCATAAGGTTCTGGTTCTTCAGTGTGAGTCAGAGTGTGAGAATGTGAATAGGTTTGTGAGTGCCAGTGAGAGTCTGTGAGTGAACCACTCACACACACACTCACAGATCTACACAGAGAGTTACACACCCATTCATATACTCACACACCTACTTACACAGCCACTCATTCACTCACACAGCCAGTCACATACTTATCCAGACACTCAGGAAAACACCCAACACCCAATTCACACACCCATACAGCCACTCACACACCTACTTACAGACCCAGAGAACCACTCACAGACCCATTGACAGACCCACAGAAACACTGACACACCCACTCATAAACCTACCACACAAGCAGTTAAACACACACAAAGCCACTAAAAAAACTCACTCACTCACCTATACAGCCACTTATACATTCATTCATACAATCACTTACAGAGCCTCACAACCAGTGACACATCCACTGACAGACTCACCGAACCCTTACACACCTAAACACAATGGTGCACAGACCATGCTTTTTGTTATTCAGTGTTAATCCATTCAGTGGTTTTTGAGAAATGACACTAGAAAAATAGATATCAGGACCGTTTGTGCACAGAGATGCTCTGATTGGCAAATTTAAAGGAGACTAGTCAATCCTGATTGGTTGGTGACAACCTAAACAATATGTGTTGGCAGCCATTACAAGATTCAGGGAGTTTGTCCCTGTGTCCTGAAAATGAATTAAAAAAATATGTAAGTGGGCAGGGTGATCACACCCAGACCCCAAAGTACATATATGGGGGGTCCTAAATTAATCCTCCTTCATTGTCTCCACATTGAAATGCATTGCAGTGAATGGCAGATTTTGAGGGTCACAAAAAGTAGAACGTAGAAAGGGTGATAGCAGATTTTATTTACACTATACATCATTTGTTGATGATACCATACTAACTTTAGGAATTGAGGTGTGTTCTAAGGTAATTTTACCCTGTGAAAAAGCATTCTGCTGGGATTTCATAACTCATGTTTGTGAGAAAACTGTTTTCTTATGATTTTTCCATAAAGGTTATGGAAGATGCTCCTGAAGCAGAAATGAGAGCATATTTTCTGTAGATTCACACTATCTTTCTCAATCGTATAAGAATGAAGTCTGACATTCTAGGTAAATCATGTACTTCCAACAGGAGTAGCCTTTCACTTCATTTTCTTGTGTTCTACTGCAGTCTCTCTTGCAACTGGAGAGCTAACAGTCTTACTCATGACAAAAGTGTGGCACACCAAAAGCCATCTTGATTGAATCAAACTTGTAAAACCTAAGCAATTTAATTTAGGAAGGAACAAAATGAGGGGGTTAATTTCATCATAGACGTGCTGTAGGAACACAAAATGAAAACATGTTTTAAGTGAGTTCTCAAATATCTTCATCTTCTATTTAATTAAAACATTCTGAGATGCAGACTGAAACATGTACTTTCAACACCAGCAGCAGACTGCCAGTTAGCTCCCTGGTCATCAACAGCTTTACTACAGTGTTCAAAGGAGCAACTAGAGTGATAACATTCTGAATTTATGCCAAAAGTGTGGCACATCTGAAGTTGATTTTGATGCAATCAAAGTGGAAAACTGAAAGCATTTTCTACTGAGGATACAGCAGTAAATGAAGAAATTAGGAAGCTTCATGACAAACAAGTCTTCAGAGATGGGCACGGGAGGAAAAGGAGCCCAAATGTAGCACAAATATCACCCAAATGTAGTCCAAGAATAGCTCAATGATAAAAGTGTGAACAACACTCAATTGTTTTGTTTCTTTGCAGTTTTGTATAGCACAGACTTGACCCAAAGGTATTGGAATGCTTCACATACGCATCAGTTACATTACACCAGGACACATTCATTTTGGTTTTAAGCATGGATAGATTAACTGATTTGCCCAGAATCACAGCATGTAGCGCTGATGCTGAAACTCGATCCTGCTTCCCCAGTTGCAAAGTCTGCAACATTACATCCTAACCCCTAAGTGAAACATATAATCCAGTGATCGACTGGATAAAAAAAACATAAAGAGGGCAAATTATTTAAAATTGCTTTGTTGCTATTTGAGAACTCACAAAATATATCCTCAATTTAGTTTTTTAGAGCACCAACCATGATTTCAATGAGAATAAGACCCTCTCATTTTTATAATTTCTAAAGGAAATGCTTTAGGTATTACATTTTTGATACATCAAGATGAGGTCAGGTGTGCCAAACTTTTGTAATAAATATAGAAAGTTAGCAGTCTTGTTCATTTGAATACTGTAGGGAGACAGATGTCTCGGGTACAGACTAGGATAGTTGAGGGCAAGGCAGAGGGTTCGTTACCATACTAAATTTAGGAATTGTGGTGTGTTCTAAGTTCATTTTACCTGGTGAAAATGTGTTCTGCTGGGTTTTCATGAATCATATTTGTGAGAAAACTGTTTACGCATAATTTTGCCATAGAGGTTATTGAAGATGCTCCAGAAGCTAAAATGAGAGAATATTTTCTGTAGATTCACACTATCTTTCTCCATCATATGGGATTGAATTCTGACATTCTCAGTAAAACATGAGCTTCCAACAGGAGCAGCCTGTCAGTTGATTCTCCTGTGTTCTACTGCTGTCTCCCAGAGTGTTCTAAAGAACAACTAGAGAGCTAACAGACTTACTTACGATAAAAGTGCGTCACACCTGAAGCCATCTTGATTGAATTAAACTGGTAAAACTTAAGCCATTTATTTTAGGATGGAACAAAATGACGGGGTTCATGTTGTCATAGAAATTATGATTAGTTCTGTAGGAAATCAGGACATGTTTTAAATGAGTTCTCAAATATCTTCCTCTTCTATTTTATTAAAACAGTCTGAGATGCAGACTGGAACATTCACTATCAACACCAGAAGCAGACAGCCAGTTAACTCTCTGGTAATTTGCAGCTTTACTAAATTGTTCAAATGAGCAACTATAGTGATAACATTCTGAATTTATGTCAAACGTGTGGCACATCTGAACAAGATCTTGATGCAATTAAAGTGGAAAACTGAAAGCATTTTCTACTGAAGATACAGCTGTAAATGAGGAAATTAGGGAGCTTTATAACAAATAAGTCTTTCAAGATGGCCAACAGAAGAAAAAGAGCCTAAATGTAGCACAAATATAACCCAAATGTAGCCCACGTATAGTCTGATGACAGAAGTGTGCAAAACACATATTCTTTTTTTGTTTTTTTAAAGTTTTGTATAGTGCCGACTTGATCCAAAGGTATTGGAGTGCTTTACATGAGCATCAGTTACATTACACAAAGACACATACATTTTGTTTTTAAGCATGGGGAGATTAAGTGATGTGCCCAGAATCACAGGACAACAAGCTGATGCTGAAATTCGATACTGGTCTCCCAGTTGCAAATATTGCAACACCATATCCAATCCCCTAAGTGTAACATATGATCAAGTGATCAACTTGATAAAAATATAAAGAGCGCAAATAATTTAAAAGTGCTTTATTGTTATTTGAGAACTCAGAAAATATGTCCTCATTTTAGATTTTTAAAGCACTAACCATAATTTCAATGGGAATAAGACCCTCTCATTTTGTGATTTCTAAAGGAAAAGCTTTCGGGATTACAGTTTTGTATACATTAAGATGACATCAGGCATGTCGCACTTTTATAATAAATACAGAATGTTGGCAGTCTGGTTGTTCATTTGAATACTGTGGAGAGGCATATGTCCTGGGCACAGACTAGGATAATTATGGGAAAGGAGGAGGATGTGGAGGGGACAAGATGACCACCCTGAGCTGGCAGGAGGGGCAGTGGCAGCACAATGGACCTTGGAGTATGGGGAAAACAAACCAACCATGCAGGGAAGGCAAGCGATGCTACGACAATATAACAGACCATTGAGGGCAGAAGGAAAAGGCAGTGGCAGTACAACCATACATGCCAACAGACCCAATCAGGCAGGAGACTCCCAATGTTTTTGAGCCCAAAGGACTTTATTTTATCTGCCTCCTGTCTAAAATCTCCTCTTTTTCGATGTAAGTCAATGGGGAAAGTCAATTCTGCAGGTGTGTTTTCAAAAACTGCCTCTTACCAAGTTTAAAATGTTGGCAAGTAAGGTACATTGGATCACACAGGGCAGAAGGAATGTGGTAGGGGCATGGACTTGGATAACAGAGGGCATGAATGAGATGGGCAGGTGCTCCAAACTGCCCTTACAGGGCAGGTGGCAGGGGTTGCAGCAGCACAATACACCACACAGGGCAAGTGGGATGGCAGTGCAGCACAACTGACCATGGAAAGCAATAGGAAATGGGCAGGGCCATGCACATGAACAACAGGAAAGTGAAGGGAAAGAGGCAAAGGCAGCCAGCTGACCAACCAAGACAGACACGAGGGACAGTTGAAGCATAACGGATCATGAAGGGCAGGAGGGAGAGGGCCGGGAATGACATAGGACCAGACAAGCCAGGTGGAAGAGTATAGGGGCCAATATGTGGAAAACAGTGGGCAGGGGCAAGAGAGTAGGGCAAGAGCAGCAAGCTGACCATGAAGGGCAGGATGAATGGACACTGAAAGTACAGCACACAATGAAGGGAAACAGTAAGACTACAATGGCATATACACGGACAATGGAGAGAAGGTGGTCAGGGGCAGCAAGCTGACCTCACTGGGTAGATGGGGAGGCTGTGGCAGCAGAGAAGACCATACATGCCAAGCAGGTAGGGTTAGTGGATGCACAACAGCCATGGTTGGAAAGAGGGATGTGGCAGGGGCATGCACAAAGGACCATGGAGGACAGAGGGGAGGGGAAGGGGCTGGACACAGACACAAGAAAGAAAGAGGACTGGGTTTACAGCAAATCACACAGGGCAGGCAGGAGGAGCAGTAGCAGCAGAACAGAGTTTGGAGGGAAGAAAAATGTGGTAGCAAAATAGACCATGGAGGTCAGGAGGGAGGGGATAGGGACATGGAACTCGAGAAGGCAGGGTAGAGATGGCATCAATAGGTGGCAGCCACCTGACCCTGCTAGGCAGGCAGGAGGGGCAGTGGCAGTTCAACAGAACACTCAGAGTAAATAGGATGGGCAGTGGCAGATCCATGGAGCATGGTAGGTGTAGGAAAGTCTTCCTTTTTGCCCTAGTCACCCCCAAACTTTTTTGACAGATACTAGTGATTACTGACTCTTGACTGTGCCCTGGGTACTGCTAACCAGTTCCAGGGCCAGTGATCTGTGAAAAATGGATTGTGCAAATTAGGCTAATTATAATTGTCTGTATCAACCTACCTATAAGTCCCAAGTATGTGGTAGGGCATTTAGGTTTAGGGACCCCAGCATAAGTAGTGCACCCATACTTGCACTGCTGTGATGCCCAGTGTCATTTTAAAGGCGGCCTGCCTTGCTGGCTACCTTTAAGTTAAAGTTAACCCAAAATGCAGCTTTCGAATTACCAGTACTTCTAAAGTCCTTGGTTACCTTATTTTTACATATACAACACCCCTAAGGTGTGCTCTAGGTGCCCCATTGTTGGGTGCAGTGTAACCATAAGCATGGCCTTTATAAAAGCTGATTTATAATCCCTGGTGAGGGAATAATAGCTACATTTGTTTTTCCTCATTGTAGTGAAGGGGCTACATAAGCTAACATGGGAAGTCTTTATTTTAAAATATTAAAGTCTTATTTTCCATAGAAAGGAGCTAAATATAGCATGTCTAGTATCAAAATTAAAAGTTATAATAAATCCAACAACTTGCCACTGTTGAATTCAATATAACCTGGACCTAGAATTCTTTCTAAAAATCTTTCTATAATAACTCTTTCTAAACGTTACAATTTTCAGCTCTGTAGCGCCCTTCTGTGATTAACCTTTGACAGCCTGATCCAGGGTGCCTTGATAAGGTGTGAAGTAGCCTGGGTTGACACAAAGGAAGCATCTGGTGGGAGGAGATCTTCCACAGAAGATGGTGAAACAGGATGGGGGAGAGCAGCCAAACTGGTCTTCACAGGAGGGAAAGACATTTGGGACAGCAACTGTACCTCATTTCCTGATTAGATTAAGAGAGGGCTGGAAAAGGGTGTGCCAAAGAAAACGTAGCTACACCAGTGGGAGGGCTCAGTCTGGCCTAACCTCTGAGATAGAATTTTTGCATCTTGGATTTTTGGAGAAGGTTGCTCCCTGGGATTGATTTTTGCCTCACTTCCCAAGAAGTGGTCACTCAAGAGCAAAGTGGCGTGCACGTGACTGGACAGAGCCCCCCCTCTGCTTTCCACCCCCAGAAGCAAGGATACAACTGGCAGAGCTGTACCCCATCTCAGATCCCAACAAGGAACAAGACAAGAAGAAGAAGGACTTCCCTAGTGGACCCCTGACCTGAACCTGGACACTGCACTCTGAAGGACTTCACTAGCTGCATACCTGGGCTTCACCACTAAAAGGAATTTGCCTATCTTCTACTGCTTCAAGAAGGGATTATCTATTTGCTACAGGTAGAAAATAGCTGACCAGAGTTCCCTGTATCAAGCCATAAAGAAACTGACCCGCTGACCAGTGACCAGTGATCATTTTTTAATTTGAGCCAAGTGCATTCTGGGATTTGGAGTCCTAACCATCAAGGAGCAACTTAGAGCTTCTGGAACCTTAGGGTGGGTTGTGGACTCCTAAGGGACATTCACAGACCTTCTGGAAGGAGATCCAGTAGTTAGGAGAAGTTTGGAGTAACTTTGGAAAAAAGCTCCTTTAATGGACCCATAAAGGCTAACCAGAAGGGCAATGATGGAGCATAGCATTAGGCAATGGAGGGCAGCGACATCAAGCTAGATAGAGGGCAGTGGCAGTACATCAGACCATGCAGGGCAGGAGGGAGTAGGGATGAGGTGATTGGACAGCAAGCTAACTGCTCAGGGCACGGGGGAAAGGCAGTGGCAGACCAATGGCCACACAGGGCTTTAATGAGGGAGCAGGGGCAATGACTTGGAGAATGGATCGCGAGGAGGGGGGAAGGAGCAGCAAGCTTGGTAGGGCAGCACAATGTCAGGCCAGGTCCTGTGTCCAACCCTCCACTCATGCATTTCAATGGGCATCTTACTTTGTGTTAAAAAAAAAACCTAGAATTTAACTGAAAAAAACAAAGCTTACTAGGATGTTATAGGAAGGAAATGGAATAAAAAGAAACTTAGAAATTCACTGAAAAACAAACAAAGGTTACACAGGCGTCATAGTTAGTTTCAGATTTTACACGTACAAAGCCATAGAAATTCAGCTTTTATAGTTAGAGTTATTTCAAGGTAACTGTAACTCTCAACCTCGCCATGCACTGCTAATTACCCCAGATATTACATTCCTCAATGGCATAATTGATAATATATTTATCTATCTATCTATCTATATATATACACTTAAAAAAACAAAAGTTACAGGGATGTTATAGTTAGGCTCACATTTTAAACGTACAAAACCATAGAAATTCACCAGTTATAATTACAATTATCTCAAGTTACTATAACTGGTGCTGTAAGGTAACTATAACTCAGGCCCCCACCATGCACAGTATTTTAGTCAAAAGGTTTACTGCACATATTGCAGTAATGTTATCAATGATGTTATCAAATATGTCATGAGTACCACGATTCATAGGGTAATTAGCAGTGCATGCGGGGGCACAAGTTATACTGTAGTTAACTTAGGGCACAAGTTATAGTTACTTGAAATAACCCTAACTTTAAAAGGTGAATTTCTATGGTGTAAAATGTGAGCCTAACTGTAATGTCCCTGTAACCTTTGTTTTTTTCAGTGAATTTCAATTTTTTTTTGTATAGTAATTTTCATTATTACATGTTAATCAAACCACCGCTGCGCACAACCTTAGGCCGTGAGTGGCAGCAGTAGGCCATAGGGCCTTGCCACATCACCCAACCTCACACCGCGCACGGCCTTTGCTCATGAGTGGCAGGGGTTGCCCGAGAGGACCCTACAGCCAATTCCCCCAACCACCCAATCCTGCACTGCACACAGCCCTTTGGCCATGCATGGCTGGAGTAAACAGCAGCCTGTCTCTCTGCATGTGAGTATAGGAGTAAGAGGGTGTATCTCAGGATGAGAGTAGCTGTGAGCATGTTTGAGTGTGAGAGTGCATGCATCTGTGTCTTATTGGGTGTGTTAGTCTCTGTGCAGGTCTGTGAGTGGATGCATCAGAGTGTCAGTGGGTCTGTGAGTGGGTTTTTGAGAGTCTGAGTGGATATGAGTAGGTGCCTGAGTGTCTGAGTAGGTCTGTAACTGGTTCTATGTGAGGGTCTTAGTGGGACAGTGTGTGTGTGCACGTTGGTCTGAGTGGGTCTGTGAGTGTGTGTGTGAGTGTCTGGGTGGGTCTGTGAGTGGGTGTCTGAAGGTCTGAGTGGGTGTATCAGTGGGAGAAAGAGATTGATAGAGAGAGAAAGAAAGAGTGAGAGGGAAAGAAATAATGAGTTTTTAAGCTTTGAAGGACACTTTAGAAAGAGATATTTTTGCACGAATTGAAAAGAAAAATATATTTGTCAATTAAAAAGAGTAAAACCACCTTTCAGTATGAGACTTACACATTTGAATAAAAAAAAATAAAGGGAGAAATACCCCTGCATGCAGGTAACAGAGATCAAAACTCTTTTTGACAGCGGGACCTACTTGACACAGATCAAACCTCAGCTCGCAGCGATGGAGAGCTGTTTTTTTTTATTTATTAACTTTTTTACATATATATAGTCACTTAAAAAACTAAAGGTTACAGGTATGTTATACTTAGGCTCACATTTTAAATGTACAAAATCATAGAAATTTACCAGTTATAATTTGAGTTATCCCAAGTAACTATAACTCGTGCCGTAAGGTAACTATAACTCCCGCCCCCGCCATGCACAGTATTTTAGTCAAAATTTTACTGCAAATATTGCAGCAATATTATCAATGATGTTATCAAAGATGTCATGAGTGTCATAATTTGTGGAGTAATTAGCAGTGCATGTGAGGACAGAAGTTAAAGATACCTTAGGGCACGAGTTATAGCTACTTGAAATAACTCTAACGATAACATGTGAATATCTATGATTTTGCATGTTTAAAATGTGAGCCTAACTACAACATCCCTACAACCTTTGTTTTTTAAGTGAATTTCTATGGTTATTTTTAATTTAAAGTAATTTTCATTATTATACATTAAGCCAACCACCGCCACACAAAATGGCCACAGGGCCTGCAGCTAACCTCTATAACAACCCAATGCAATTCTATTTCCTGACTATAATGTCTCTTTAACATTTGTTTTGTTGAGTGAATTTCTATGGTATTTTAACACAAAGTAATTTTCATTACTATAGGACAATCAGCCACCACTGCGCACCAGTTGACCTGCAGCGAACCACAATAACAACCCAACCCTGCAATGAGCACGGCTTTTGGATGCGCTCATCAGGGCTTTGCCACAGGCCCAGGACTGCAACCAGGCCCTGCAGCCTACCCCTATAACCAACAAACCCATGCTGCATGCTATGCAGCCTCTCTCCCCAGACAGATCTCTGCCCCAGGGACCCTATCCCCCCGGGCCCAGATTAAATATTTTATAGTTTTTTGGGGAGGCAGGCCAGACGGCCACCCTCCCCTGGTCGATCTCGGTGCCAGGGTCCTCTTCCCCCAGGGCACGGCCATGTGATCTGGATACCCCCAGGGCACCCAGTGACAATGTTGAGGACTGTGGGAGGAGCCTGAAAGCCCCTGCTGTCCCAGCTGGCTTCCCACCTCCTGTGGGAGCCAGCATTGCTGTCTCAGAGAGGGAGCTGCTAAAGCCCCCATCCATCATTAATAGCCCCAGGGAGGTGGTGGTCCGAGGGACCCAGGTGTCCGTAATGGAGTGCTGCGTGCTTTAAAATGTATGCCCTGGGGAGGGGGCTGTCCCTAGGGTTTCAGGGGGGACATACAGTCCAGAATAACGTGTGTTTGGCAAGAGCAACCTACCAAGGCAAAGATGTATATCTACTAAAGATACAATATGAAAGTTCAGGACTACCTTTACCAAAATGCAATGTGCAACTCACCAGAGTATTTAATCAAGGAATCAGGTGCCTGCAATAATTTGTTCACTCTGAGCATGTGGCTTGTGATCAAGGATGAGATATCTGAAAGGCGTAAGGCCGGGAAATGTAAAGAATTCTTTGAAGGTGACTGGTTTTGCTGCTTTCCGAAATAAAATGCAAACTGCAACCTGTTGGGAGTGCGCTTTTGTCCGGGGACAACTTTGTTTTGTAAATACATATGTATAAACTCACCATGGAAAGTACTGTGCTAATCCTATGCTTAAAAACTTTGCATACACAGACATTTGAGGTGAGCAAATCTACAGTCTTACTGGAGCCGCTCTCCACCTAAACCTCTCTTCTTTTTTGCACAGCTTATGTATCATTCCAACCCTGCAAGTGTTTTGTTTTAACTTATATTGGGTGATCCCTTGTGTCTAGACAAAGCTAAACCTCTCTGAAAAGCTAGAATGATAGCAAAACACGTGTCAGAGATTGCTTTTACTCATTCTAGATTGGCTTGGGTGGTAGTTTACCAGTCTAAAGCTATAAGATTATGCTTGGAGTGGTGAAAGACTTTTGTCATTTTACAACTTGACAATGGTGGCACTGTGCTAATCCTATGCTTAAAAAACATTGTTAGATATATATACATTTGAGGTAAGCAAATCTAGAGTGCTGCTGATGTTGTATGGCACTCCTTACTAGAGCTGCTCTCCAGCTAAACCTGGTAACTACCCAGAGATCCCTCTATGCTTGTATTGGAGTGGGGGGCACACAACCCCCTTCCATAGCCAGTTATGATCCCATTTAATGTCACAATTACTCAGCCTATATTGTATCTGTCCTGATGATGATCCTAGTTTACGGATAAGGTTTGAAAAGCTGTTGACAATATATACAGATCCAGCTTGCATTGATTTATTTTAAAGCATATGGGCTGTATCTCTGCAAATACATTTGTTACACAAGTAAGGCAATTTTTTATCACAGATATCACACCTCTGCCTGAGCACTTCACTCGCTTAATTAATGTCAATTTGTTCACAGCACACTGCAGTACTCAGCTTTAGAATTGTATTTATGGATGGATTATCATATGTTAAAAATCTTGTTTTGATTTGCATAGTTTGTTTATCATTTCCTGTTACTTGTTCTACATAGGGATCACTGTTGTTTCCTAATAATGTCTAGTATATAATGTCAATAAAATATTTATGCTGTTTGAAGCTGTCTTGTAGTGGTAGGCACTCCACCTATGATGCCAGCAACCAACTACACATAAAGCCCAGGCCCTCCACAACTGCCTCACAGGTTTGCAATGAAATGGGCATGAAAGCGTACCTTATATCCTTATGTTACCAACTTCCTTCAAAGGATGTTCTAATACATACCAGGCTAAGATTACCCAAGCTTCAGTGGAGGAGCTAGGGAGGCATGATTGGATGAAGTCTATAACACTGAAAGCAATGTTAACACCACAGTGATATAGGTAAGGTCTGAGCCAAGCCTTTCCACAGCATGCAGAGAGTTCTTCTAAAATACCTGTGGGCTTATTTTCAAGTCCCTTGCGCTGCTGTAGCATTGTTTTTTATGCTGCAGTGGTGCAAGCCGTCCCCTACACAGTGCCACATTTACAAACTGGCACAATGGGACCATTGCACCAGTTTGTAAAGTCTTTTGCCACATTATACCTGCGCTGGGATAATGTATGCAAGGTAGGTGTTCCCCCGTTAAAAGCCACGCAGAACTGGCGCAGTGAAATCTACAAGATTTCACCATGCTGTTCTGCACCTTCACAGTGACAAATTTTTAATGCCTGCTCAGAGCAGGTGCTAAAGTGATGCTAGGCTTTTTTATATTGGACCCAACAGCAATGCTGGAGTAGAGTCATCCTTTTTTATGGTAGTCCAGCCATGCATCAGTTTAACGCCACAGATGCATCAGAATTTCTGGCACATCTGTGGAAATGTTTGCCATGGATCACTATATCACAAATACAGTGCTACCATGGCACCGTTAGGGGGTCCAGGGCTAGTGCAAAAAAACTGGTGCATCGATTCCCATGCAATAGTTTCTTGTAGATGGGGCCCCTGATGTTCCTTTCCTTTAATAAGCCCAAGCACCTGTGAAAATAACTAATCCCCTTCCCTTGTTCTCCTAACTCTATCTTCAGTGGTCAGTCCGCAGATATATTTTTATAGGAAAATGTTTGCATGACAGTTCGGACAGTTACACACTGATGGGAGGATGAGGAAACAGTCTCCTGTCTCCCAGGACACCCTTCTAACAATTTTGTGTGAACATGAGAAGATAGCCTCCTGCTACTGAATAGCTTTCTAAGAAAGGTTTTGGTATTCATGGAATATGATGCCCTGTTTTTTTACTCTTTTGGGCCACATTTCCAAATTCTTCTCTTTCCTGTTGTGCAGATGAAACTCACGGCAACATCTGCACAGCAAGTCTTTATGTACTACAGTCTTCAAGCAAAATCCAACTGCTGGAAGACTACCAAGAATTCAAATCACAAAATTCTCTAATCCCTCAATCAGCCAGCATAATATAGAACACAGAACACAGCTAAACCTTCTATTGAAAATTCATTCTAAACGTATAAGTACAAATTTTCACTTTTTTATGAAACTGTAAACCAATATATGTAAGAACACATGTAACCCACAAAACACAAAATGGAAATTCAGATGGGAAATAACTTGTAGAAAGTGAGGAAAAGAGATTCAACTCAGGCTATTCAGCATTCACCCTATTGAACACCTTTCTGTATTGGGTAATTCTACCAGTCATTGCTTTTTCTCTCTTAATCTGAATGTCTCCTTGAGGAATAACCCCTTCCTCACACCAGGACAATAGCTTTACCTATTCAACACTGACAATCTTTTCTATGTTACAGCACTACTCCTCCAACACCAAAATTGTGTTCCTACGTATTCTCTCTACTATCATGACCTTCCAAAAATTGAAGCTCCCCTTGGCATGGTTCAACGTACATTTAATTCACTTCCAATGTCCCACTCTGATTTTTTCCACATTGGACCCCACTCTCTGTCTCTCAACATAGCATGTTTTTTACCTCGCTTGGGCTCTTCCATCTCTTGACAAGATTTCCTTCTCCAGCCTGGACGAGTCAACTCTACATCAAAACCACATCCTTATTCACACAGAATGCCTCTTTTGGAACATAGTGTCATTCCTCTAAGCACTTTGGATGGACTGAAGCTGGCAATCTACTGGGGGCAGGTACAATAAGACCATAGCATACTCTCCACTGTTTGTATTTGGCTATTTTTGTTCTTTTAACTCACTGAATGCGTTTGACTAATGCTCTGTTCATATGTTCAAATAGACAATTCACCTGAGGATAGAATAAAGCACTCAAGTAGTGTTTGATGATACACTCCATACAAATGTATTTATGAGAGAAATTACCCTTCATTATGTGAGAAAATATATTTGGGAAACACCTCCTCATGAATATGATCCCAAAAAATACAACACACAGAGTTAATATTCAATTACATCAAAAATGTTTTGCCTACCACTTCCTAAAGTAATCTGGCAGAGCCAAGGCATACCAATTCCTAAAATTGAAATTATGAAATGGCCCAACAAAGTTAACTGACATTTTCGCCCAGGGTCTAGTTGGTAATTTCAATGGCTACGAGTGATGGTTGACTGTTGTTAACTGCTTGCCACTCTCTCTACATATAACCTAATCCTTGACCCTGGCTTCACTTTGGGAATCCACCCCTGGCTACCAAAATTCAGCACATATCCTGTTCTTAGTCATGGGCTGACCCAAATTTCTCCCATATCCTAAATTAATAATCTTACTTCTCCTAAAGTGGAACAAACCAAACGCAGCTGTCTTAATTGGCCCAGTGGGCAAAGGTAGCATAATGGTGTCCTAGAGACTGTAACTGGAGTGGCTATCTTCAGACAGGGGACCTATTCCAGGCTTAATGAGAGCAGTAATAGGTAGGCCTCAGTGCTGCAGTGACCCACTTCATCCAAAATAGTGATTCTTGATGCTTGTCGCTGCGATTTGCCAGAGATATGGCAATGAGGCAATCCTCCTACGTGCTGTAGGTCCCAGGGCAGAGACCTAGAAACTTTGAGCCATTTTGGGGTGGGTCAGGTGCAACAGGTTGCAAGATTCTGCTTCGGTGACTGGGACCCACTCGACCACAGTTCAACCAGAGCCACAGTGACGCCGATAGCAGTCACTTGGGGCACACAAACAGGTGCAGCACAGCACTGTCAATCACCATAATATTGGGTGGTTAATAAATATGAAAAACAGTTGTTAAATGGATGATGTGATTTTTTACAATCCAAAAGTATAAAAATAATTCTACTTTAGTTTTTTTCAAGGCTACTCCACACACATAGTGAAAGTAACTTTTGGGGGCTTGTCACTGTAAGTACATGCCTATCCTAAATTTTTACCTGTTTCAATTTTAAATACTAGCCTCCTTACCTCGCGGGCTGCAAGGCCTACCTAGAGGTGACTCTGGCCCATATTTATACTTTTTGATGCAAAACTGCGCCGGAGCAGTTTTGCGTCAAAAATATTACCGCCGGCTAATGCCATTTTGGTGCGCCGTGTGGGCGTCATATTTATACTTTGACGCATGGCGGCGCAAACCACAGGTGGGAGTCATTATTTTTGACGCACACCACAGCGTCAAGTCGTAAAGCAAAACGACGTTAACGCAGCGGAAATG
The DNA here is from genome assembly GCF_031143425.1 of Pleurodeles waltl. Classification (NCBI taxonomy): domain Eukaryota; kingdom Metazoa; phylum Chordata; class Amphibia; order Caudata; family Salamandridae; genus Pleurodeles; species Pleurodeles waltl. Next base: position 873,887,651 of record NC_090436.1, on the reverse strand, counting down.
ACTGTGGGTCGATTTACGACGCCGCAAACCGGATATGCGCCGTTTTTTGACGCAATAGCATAAAAAAAAAACGCAAACACTGCCATTTCACCAGAGGAGAGCCAACATGGATCCCAGATGCCACTACAGACCCCAGGAAGATGACAGCAGGCGAGGAACCAGCCAGGAGGACCCACACAAGAACCAGGACACTTTTAAGAAGAAAAGAAAGTGTTGCTTTAGTGCAGAGGAGCAGGAAATTCTGGTTAAAGATGTGACGGAACACCAGCACCAACTGTTTGTCACCTCAAAGTTGCCAATCAGTAGGAGACAGGCTATATGGCAACAAATTGTCAACAAGATTAACAGTGTGGCAGAAGTACGCAGAACAGTCATCGAGTGCAAGAAACGCTGGCATGACTGCAAGCGTAGGACCAAGGAAAAGATGGGCAGGAACAGGAAGGTAGCACTGCAGACTGGAGGTGGGAGTCCAGCACACCAGGAGGCCCTGGACCACATGGAGGAGATGGTCGCAGCCGTCATCCCTGAGGAGATCGTCACAGGGATTCAAGGACAGGACAGCGCAGACTACCAGGAGACAACGCACATGCAGGGTAAGTCGCATGGGGAATTATAATGCAATAATGTCAACTCTGAGCAGGGGGGGATACCGACCACAAAATGCATGGAAGTCATCTTATACATGGAGTGGCATGGGTAAAGGGGCACAGCACGGGGGCATGGCCCGTTCTGAGAAGACCTGGGGCACACCATTACACAACACCAACAACAGTCCCATGGGGGCCTGCTGTCATGCCATCGATGGAGCAAAGGGAAAGCCACGCCAGGAGGGAAGGCCACAACGTCAAACTGACATTAACTAGGGCCCTCTTAACAACCTCTAGCCATACCTACAACTGGAATGTAACTGCGACAACAGTTGCCACTATCACCTCTGCTCTGTGTGCAGCTCAAGAAGCCAATGGCAGTAACCTCCCCATGGATCATACACACCTAAATTAGGGGGTGAGGATGACAACTTCAACAATCCCCAGAAACAAGACAAGGGCCCCAGTACTCTCAAATGTCAATGCCCATAGTTGTCGCAAACATCAGCCAATGTAAACAACAATAGGAGCTACACAGCACTAAGGACACACCCATGCTGCATTTGTCAGGGTCCATTCTGTGCCTGGGTAACAATACAACATCCCAAATGTCATACTGCTCAGACAACAGCATTGAGGGGGGGGGGGGACATGTAACTGGTCACTGAAATACACCTGCACAGTCAGAGGAGGAAATAGGACACTAATACGATTATCAGGGCAATCCAATGTAACACACATTCCCCAACATCAGCAGGACACATTACCAATGTCAACATCCATATCAGATCATAACATTGCCATGCATAGGATATGCCACATGTCAAATACATTTAAGTGGATGTGAAAGATCAAAGATTGGGGCAGGTCCAGGTTGTTAAGTGTGCTGCCAGGGCCATCAGAACACCCACAGCCAGTGAAAGGTCTCACCATGAGAATGGATGTAGACGGAGGCTTGAGTAGGAAAAGAAGGTGGCAATTTTCTATTTGGCATAAACCAACACCTAGAGGTGATGAGGCTGACAAGTCTGATAACTCAATGACATACATGTGACATGCAGGTGGGCCATAGGCCTGGAAGAATGCCCATCTGAAGGACTGGAGAAATTAACACAAAACAAGATCACAAAGTGAATTCATCAAAAGGCAGGCACGTCACATCAAAATTGCCACAACACAGACACACTAATTGTACCCTGTTTCATTGCAGAGGAAGATGGATCTCCTGCGGATATGCCTGTCCCAGATTTCCCTGATGACATGGATGATGAGCCGATAAACATTCCCCAGGAGACTATCCAAAAGGTCCTTGAAACTCTCCAGACCCCACCTTCAGTCACAAGGAGAAGCACAGAACAAGCAGCCATCGCAGAGGATCCACCCACCACCCCAATTGTAAGTCCTGCCAGCTCCAATACAGCTGAGGACTCAGACGACACTGGCACCAGCTTTGAGAGAACTGTAGTTGGAGTACAGCGGGAGCTGGCCAAGGAGGTGCGGGTGGGGATGCAAACTATGGCAGCCAGCCTTGAGGGGGTGCGTTCGTGCATGATGTCATCTGCAGATCAGACAGCAGCTATGCAAGCCCTAACATCCATCCTGCAAGGACTACAAGAAACTGTCAAGGAATTCACCACTGCAGTAAGGGAGTTTCCACAACACCTCGCACCCCAAACCTTCCACTTCATGCACGAATGCAATCATGACCCCCTCAGGGCTGACCTGGCTGCCTACCATCGTGATGTGGCTGCTATTCTCAAGACCCAGCAGATTTTCCTTGCTGCAGTACTGCCCTTAAGACCTTCACAGGGAGCAGCGACCGGGATGTCTGACTCAACGTCTTCTAACACTGAGGTGTGTGTTGCCCCTTCACAACCAACAACAACAAGGACAGAGGAGGCAACACACACATCAGAAGAAGAAGACATGGAACAGATCACATTCACATGGAAAATGACCCAGAAGCACTAGTCCCTGCCACATGGCCCACATTTACCAAGGTCCTGCGCTTTGTAACTTGCCAGTCTTGCAACAACTTTACTCAAGCACTGTTCTGGAAACCACTGTATATCTTGTCACCCAGCCCAGTGATTGTCTCTCTCCAACTCATTGGCAAAGTCTGTCCCTCTGCACTGTCTGAAACATCAACCCCAGTATGTCAAAACCATTTTGGTAAACCCTTGTGTTGGATCAGAATGTAAGATGTCACTATAATGGACTCACAATCATGGACAATGTACAGATAGCACTACAGCACTTTTCAATAAATAGCACTACACAACAAATCTGTCTCTGGGTAATGTGACATATCAACTGTGCAGTAGATAACTGAAATGTGCCTACTGTCAAATTACGTAGCTTGTCAATACAACTGTCCTGATAACATGTAGTCAGAGAAATCTGCACAGTGCCCATGATTGTATCATACTCTGCCCATCCTGAGGGACAAATCTTATGAAGTGAGAAACCATACACCATCATGCTGTGTTGGACAGAAGAATGCTTCCACAGGGGATAACTAAGTCATCAAATAGTAACCGCAAAATGTTGTCAACATGCAAAAATAACACAAATAACATGGCACACTAATCTAAGCAAACACTACAAAAACTGCATACATGGAGGTGTCAGAGTTTACATACAAATAGGTAATCATGCTGGACTGTGTCACAAATGATGTATGAGAGTCATGAAGACAAGAATACAAGATTGCCAATGAGAACTCATCTTATAACGGTGTCCATGGTCATCACACTGCAGTCAGACCTAAAACTGTTTCCCCAATACCAAGTCTGGAAGCACTGTTTGTGACTTTCAAAACACACTTATCAACAGAACACATCGTCATCCATATTAACTGTGATTGGTGGTTGCAACGAAGGGTCGACACTTTGCAAGGTAGCTTTGGGCTAGCTGCCAATCGTACAGCTCAGTTGGGATTTGTTTGTAGCATAGGACACAGATGTTATAGTACAAAATTGATGTACACTGAACCCAAGCCCACGATCAAGTACCATTCAACACATACTATTAAGGGTTAACCAAATATTTAGTAAATGCTAATCACAGAAGAGGAAACTGAGGGAAAAATCTTACTTACCCTAATCTACCCTGACTACTCATTACCCACAACTGTCCCTAACTAACCTAAGCTACACTTACTTATCACATGTAACTAAACGTTCTAAACATCTACCCCCCACCCCCCTTATGAGACGGGACACATGGATGACAAAACATACTAACCTAAACACATACTATACTATTCTATACAAATATTTTTTTGTTTGTTTTTTTCTTTGTATTTTTTTTTTTAAACACACAAAAACACCAACATAGCCCCCCAACCACCCACCCACCCACACACTTAAGAAGTAAATATATAAAGATTGTGGACCCCCCACCCACTAACACTAACTAAACTAAAAGCCTATACTAACCTAACACTAAGCCCCCTAAGCCCACTAACTATAAGAACAAGGAAAGAGGAGGGAGGGGAGGGAATCATGTCCATCTAAAAATGTCTAGAGGTTGGCCCTCCGGAGGGTCCTCTTAATAGACTTAACACGCCGGTTAATGAGTCGCACATCCCGGCTTAGGTGGCTCAACTTGCGCAGCACTCTGTCCATCTTACGTTCCATTTGGTTGAAGGCTGCAGGGTCAAGAGATGGAGCTGTGGCAGTCTGGGTACCGGTGGAGGAGGTCTGTGTGGGTGTGGTGCCAGGCCTAGTGGGCTGACCTGCACCGGTGGCAATGCTAGGGCCTGGAAGTCCAGCAGATGTCGGACCAACAGTCCCAGCTGTGGATGGGGCCAATTGGCTCGGATTGGTGGTTGTGCTGGTGGTGGCTGTGGTGGGCAAAGTAGGCCCACCCTGTGGGAAGGCTCTCCATGCCCTGGAGGCCCATTCATGGCGATATCGCCGGGCCATCCTCCAGAACCCCGACTCCACCAGCAGGATGTGCTGGTATCTCATGGCCCGGCGCTGGAATTCACAGACCTGGTCTGGAGTCATGTTAGCAGCTGTGAAGACAAATGCAGATATTCTACATTAGTAACTGCATTGTGTGAAATGGCACAAGAAGTTAATCAGAAAATACATCTACTGTACTTGTAACAGCTCATATCACAATACAGATCATTGAATGTCCCTGAGGAAGTACATGGCAGGCCAGACTACAACGGTCACATCACATGTAGCACATCCATAACCTACAAGATGGGTAACAACTGGCTTTGACTTGCAATCTGAGTTCTGTGAGTTATCAGCTAAGAATCATGCTGCATATCCTCCGCCAAGACCTGGGCTACAAATGTCAGTGTACGGAAAGCAAAGCTAAAGCCACATGGTCTGCAAGTTGTAACTGGACTTGCCAGTATAGTACCAAGTGCCAAACCTGAGTGTGTATACTAGTTTGCAACCAAACCGTCACTTATTCACATGTATGTGTAACATACTGGTAGCATCAGTACTAGGTACCCCATTCACAAACCCATGCCCGTGTTTGAGGGTGGGGGGGTGGATAAACAACTATAATTTGCCAACAACATGTACACCGAGGAGTGTATAGAAAACTCCACACATGTTTGTCTCTACAGACACACCGCAGGTAAGGTCTATCAACAATTAGGAGTCAGCAAACCCTAGAGCAATCATAGGGCCACACATGTCAGGAAATGCAAACCTTGGTACACAACATATACTTCCAGTGAGGCCTGACTTACATCAGACACATAGGGGGTCATTCTGGCCCTGGCGGACTTGGACCACCAGGGCAAGAATGACGGAAGCACCGCCAACAGGCTGGCGGTGCTTCATTTCCAATTCTGACCGCGGCGGTAAAGCCGTGGTCGCACCGCCGGGGACGGCGGTGTCCCGCCGATTTTCCCCCGGCGGTGATAATCCGCCAGGGCAGCGCTGCAAGCAGCGCTGCCCTGGGGAATATGACCCCCTTACCGCCAGCCTGTTTCTGGCGGTTTACACTGCCAGGAAGAGGCTGACAGTAAGGGGTGTCCTGGGGCCCCCTAACAGGGCCCCGGCCTGCTTTTCACTGTCTGCATGGCAGACAGTGAAAAGCGCGACGGGTGCAACTGCACCCGTCGCACCGCCGCAACACCGCCGGCTCCATTAGGAGCCGGCTCCTGTGTTGCGGCCTCATTCCCGCCGGCCCAGCGGGAATGTCAGAATGGGGGCCGCGGAATTTTGGCCGCATGGCGGCCAAATGGCAGTTTCTGCCTGGCGGGCGGCAGTAGCCGCCCGCCAGAGTTGGAATCACCCCATAGTTGCTAGAACATCCATAACCAGCAAACACAACACATAACAGACATATCAACACTCACTGGAGTGGTCTGGGTCCTCAAATGTCGCCACCTCTCCCACAGTGTAGGGTGCCGGTAAGGTATGGAAGGAAGAAATGTGCTCAAAATCTGTGCACAGCGCAACAATTTCATAAACATATACAATGTGTAGGCTGAATAAGGAAATGGCAGCCATTCAGACATGATGGTACTGCATCTGATATATCACGGCCAACTTGTACATAGCATGGGTCTCCTGTGACAGTTACACACATATCTGCACACATACATTGGCCCAAACTATCATGTGGTTGCAAACATGCCCCGTAATTGGTGACCAGAAAAAAATATGGAGTGTAATAGTCTCATCATGTGGATCCAAGAGAGACAGCCAAAGCCTGGTTACTTGAGGACTGCATTACCAGTCAAACATGCCTTGTGGCCATGCCACATTAATGACACATAGGTACAATGTACAGAGGGAGGCGCAGGGACTTTTGTAAGCCCCCCTGTTGTTACATTTGATTTAATTGATGTGGCCCAGCTATGGTGATTTGCACCAACCATGGAGATGTGAAGCCATGTGCATACACTTGGACTGCCATCCATATTTGGAATGTGGCACAACTAACTCCAACAAACATTCTAAGATGTTAGCTGAGGGCACCTTACACCTTTTCACTATGTTTTTAAATCCAGATCTGACATGTATCCAAAATGATCAAGGAACACAATAATCCGACACATTCATAGTACTTCCGTGAACACTTTCCTTCCACACTCACCAGACTCACATGAGACATATGTCTGAGCCACTTTGCTATTATCAATTGACGTGAAGGCAGCACTCATTTTCTGCATCATGTAGTGATTCTAAAGTCAGTCTAGCAATTGCGTCAACAAAGTTGACCTAAATGTTGGTACATCTGTACTTCTCAGTCAATAGTACCCTATATAGACATGATTGACTCCTATTTTGTTTGCTTTTCTGACAAAAAGACTGCCCCAATTTCCTTCATGGAAAAGTATCCTGTAAGTTTGCTGAGCACGTGCTACCTGACAGCTAGCAATTGTGATCCTTGCCATAGTGCATCAATTATCCCTTTATGTTTCCCCAGCATTACACACAGTCAGCAAGTTAGCTGGCAGACATTGTACTAATCCCCTTATGTCTCTACAGAGCATTTAATCGTGCACATTAACATGATTCGTACTCACCAACAGTGCCACCAATCATGATTCCCAAGTGGTCCAAGAGATCCTGCTCCCTGGTGATGAGGTCAGCCCACCGGTGCTTCAGCTGGTGGTCACTCCTCTGGCTGGCATACACACGCTGCAGGTGATGCAGCACCTTTCCCCACCGGATTCTGCGTGCCTCTGTTGGATACCCCTGTATCACCCTGCCCCCTGCCTGGATCATGAGCGGCAAGAAATGGCACACAAGCCAGATGAACCCCCCCAACTCCTCTTCCTCTATCCTCCCAAGACGTGGCCTACCAGACATACTTGAGAAGTGAAAGAGAATAGGGGTAAAAGAAATAGAAAGGGGAAAAGGGGGAAAGTAGGGGTACAAATACAGATGAAAAGTAAACTTAACCACTAAAAGAGCCCAACTATCCCCAAACTACCACTACCCACAACCGACTCCCACAAACAACAAAAACACAAGATAAATGGACAAATGTAGACAAAACACAGTAGTACAGTACAGTATACAGCAACAATATTTATTTCACAAATGGACTTTACAGATAGCACACAGGACAAAAAAGCACAAAATCTCAGGACAACACTCTCTACACAGCCACACAGTCTAGAAGGATCGTAGACTGCAAAGTGAAAGTGAAAGTACACCCACTGTACATGATCTGTAAACAGGATATCCTATTACATCACTTCCTGTATGAAAAGTCCTGCCTTTTTCGCGTTATGAGTCATTTTTGTCTACCAAAACTTTACACTCCCAGGATATTTAGCCTTGATGTTGGTGATCAATCCCTGGTGATCAACTATGGCCTGCACGTTGATGGAAGGTGTGTGCTTCCTGTTGCGGTAGAGGTGTTCAGTCGCAGCAGATGGCACAAGGCGTACATGTGTGCAGTCGATTGCACCAAGGACGTGTGGGAAGCCACTGATGAGGTAGAACCCCTGTTTTGTTTCCTGCTGCTTCTGCAGTGTGTTAGGGAAGCAGATGTGGCGGGGTGTCAGTCCAATGATGGCATCCAGTACTTTGGGCAAAAAGGCAGAGAATGATGGTCGTGATATTCCGCCAACCAGGGCACCAGTTGTTTGGAAAGAGCCACTTGCCAGCATATGAAGTACGGCAAGCAGCTTGGTTTCTGTTGGGATGGTGCGGGGTGTCAGCAAAGTGGGGGCCAACTGCGGTTCAATGTTGCGCAGCAGCTGCTGAATGGCCTGCCAGTTCAACCGGTACCTCTGGATGATGTTGAGTTCCCTGAGGCCCTGAAGGGTGGTTCTGGGGCGGAATATCCTCTCCTGCCTTCTGCGCTATGTGGATACGGGCTAATTTTCACTTCTGTGCGTCAAAAAAAATGACGCAAATACAGTTTTAGTAGACAAAAAATGATGCATAACACGAAAAAGGCAGGACTTTTCATACAGGAAGTGATGTAATAGGATATCCTGTTTACAAATCATGTACAGTGGGTGTACTTTCACTTTCACTTTGCAGTCTATGATCCTTCTAGACTGTGTGGCTGTGTAGAGAGTATTGTCCTGAGATTTTGTGCTTTTTTGTCCTGTGTGCTATCTGTAAAGTCCATTTGGGAAATAAATATTGTTGCTGTATACTGTACTACTGTGTTTTGTCTACATTTGTCCATTTATCTTATGTTTTTGTTGTTTGTGGGAGTCTGTTGTGGGTAGTGGTAGTTGGGGATAGTTGGGCTCTTTTAGTGGTTAAGTTTACTTTTCATCTGTATTTGTACCCCTACTTTCCCCCTTTTCCCCTTTCTATTTCTTTTACCCCTATTCCCTTTCTCTTCTCAAGTATGTCTGGTAGGCCACGTCTTGGCAGGATGGGGGAAGAGGAGTTGTGGGGTTCATCTGGCTTGTGTGCCATTTCTTGCCGTTCATGATCCAGGCGGGGTGATACAGGGGTATCCAACAGAGGCGCGCAGAATCCGGTGGGGAAAGGTCCTGCATCACCTGCAGCGTGTGTATGCCAGCCAGACGAGTGACCACCAGCTGAAGCACCAGTGGGCTGACCTCATCACCAGGGAGCAGGATCTCTTGGACCACCTGGGAATCATGATTGGTGGCACTGTTGGTGAGTACGAATCATGTTAATGTGCACGATTAAATGCTCTGTAGTGACATAAGGGGATTAGTACAATGTCTGCCAGCTAACTTGCTGACTGTGTGTAATGCTGGGGAAACATAAAGGGATAATTGATGCACTATGGCAAGGATCACAATTGCTAGCTGTCAGGTAGCACATGCTCAGCAAACTTACAGGATACTTTTCCATGAAGGAAATTGGGGTGGCATTATTGTCAGAAAAGCAAACAAAATAGGAGCCAATCATGTCTATATATGATACTATTGACAGAGAAGTACAGATGTACCAACATTTAGGTCAACTTTGTTGACGCAATTGCTAGACTGACTTTAGAATCACTACATGATGCAGAAAATGAGTGCTGCCTTCACGTCAATTGATAATAGCAAAGTGGCTCAGACACATGTCTCATGTGAGTCTGGTGAGTGTGGAAGAAAAGCGTTAAGGGAAGTACTATGAATGTGTGGGATTATTGTGTTCCTTGATCTTTTTGGATACATGTCAGATCTGGATTTGAAAACATTGGGAAAAGGTGTAAGGTGCCCTCAGCTAACATCTTAGAATGTTTGTTGGAGTTAGTTGTGCCACATTCCAAATATGGATGGCAGTCCAAGTGTAGGCACATGGCTTCACATCCCCACGGTTGGTGCAAATCACCATAGCTGGGCCACATCAATTGAATCAAATGTAACAACAGGGGGCTTACAAAAGTCCCTGCCCCTCCCTCTGTACATTGTACCTATGTGTCATTAATGTGTCAGGGCCACAAGGCATGTTTGACTGGTAATGCAGTCCTCAAGTAACCAGGCTTTGGATGTCTTTCTTGGATGCACATGATGAGACTATTACACTCCATATTTGTTCTGGTCACCCTTTACGGTGCATGTTTGCAACCACATGATAGTTAGGGCCAATGTATGTGTGCAGATATGTGTGTAACTGTCACAGGAGACGCATGCTATGTACAAGTTGGCCGTGATATATCAGATGCAGTACCATCATGTCTGAATGGCTGCCATTTCCTTATTCAGCCTACACATTGTATATGTTTATGAAATTGTTGCGTGTGCACAGATTTTGAGCACATTTCTTCCTTCCATACCTTACAGGTGGACCGGCACCCTACACTGTGGGAGAGGTGCGACATTTGAGGACCCAGACCACTCCAGTAAGTGTTGATATGTCTGTTATGTGTTGTGTTTGCTGGTTATGGACTCGTGTGAGTTGAACGCATAGCAAGGTGTGATGCGTTGGGCAAGCTTTTCTCTTGTTCCATGAGTGGGAATTCAGTTTCTCACATGTTTTGAGTTGGCCAATGCGTATCCAATGGTATTATGTAGGGATTGTAGGCCATTCCTGTAGGCCCCACTGTGAATACAGGGGTTAGTCATGTGGATGACACTTGTATCACCAAGAGTCGCACTGGAAGTCAGCTCCGATTTAGTCAGCCTGTCAGACCCACATTCTCCAAGATTGGTACAGCAAATTGCTTTCCAATAGACATCTGCTTCCCTATTTACCTACGTAATTATGAAACAGTAGGTAGAAACTCCTAGCAGCATGTACTTCCACATGTAGTGCTACAAGTATGTGGAACTTGAGTGCAATGGCCTAGGTGTGCATGCAATTTATGATCATGGGTGTTCTAGCAACTATGGGGGTGATGTTGGCCGCCATGCGTCCAAATTTCCGCGGTCCCCATTCCAACATTCCCGCTGGGCCGGCGGGCGCTAACCAAGTTAGCGTCCGCCGGCCCAGCGGGAATGAGGCCGCAACACAGGAGCCGGCTCCGAATGGAACCGGCGGTGTTGCAGCAGTGCGACGGCTGCAGTTGCACCCGTCGCGCTTTTCACTGTCTGCTAGGCAGACAGTGAAAAGCTGGCCGGGGCCCTGTTAGGGGGCCCCTGCACTGCCCATGCCACTGGCATGGGCAGTGCAGGGGCCCCCAGGGGCCCCAGGACACCCCTTACTGCCAGCCTCTTCCTGGCGGTGAAAACCGCCAGAAACAGGCTGGCGGTACGGGGGTCAGAATCCCCAGAGCAGCGCTGCCCTAGCGGATTCTCCCAGCCGGGGCAAAAACGGCAGAATACCGCCGGTCCCGGCAGGGCGACCGCGGCTTTACCGCCGCGGTCACAATGCCATTTGAAGCACCGCCAGCCTGTTGGCGGTGCTTCCGTCATTCGTGACCCTCAGAATGACCCCCTATGTGTCTGATGTAAGTCAGGCCTCACTGGAAGTATATGTGGTGTACAAAGTTCTGCATTTCCTGACATGTGTAGCCCTATGATTGCTCTTGGGTTTGCTGACTCCTAATTGTTAATAGACCTTACCTGTGGTGTGTCTGTAGAGACAAACATGTGTGGAGTTTTCTATACACTCCTCAGTGTACATGTTGTTGGCAAATTATAGTTGTTTATCCACCCCCCGCACCCTCAAACACAGGCATGGGTTTGTGAATGGGGTACCTAGTACTGATGCTACCAGCATGTTACACATACATGTGAATAAGTGACGGTTTGGTTGCAAACTAGTATACACACTCAGGTTTGGCACTTGGTACTATACAGGCAAGTCCAGTTACAACTTGCAGACCATGTGGCTTTAGTTTTGCTTTCCATACACTGACATTTGTAGCCCAGGTCTTGGCGGAGGATATGCAGCATGATTCTTAGCTGATAACTGGCAGAACTCAGATTGCAAGTCAAAGCTAGTTGTTACCCATCTTGTAGGTTATGGATGTGCTATGTGTGATGTGACCTTTGTAGTCTGGCCTGGCATGTACTTCCTCAGGGACATTCAATGATCTGTATTGTGATATGAGCTGTTACAAGTACAGTAGATGTATTTTCTGATTAACTTATTGTGCCATTTCACACAAAGCAGTTACTAATGTAGAATATCTGCATTTGTCTTCACAGCTGCTAACATGACTCCAGACCGGGTCCGTGAATTCCAGCGCCGGGCCATGAGATACCAGCACATCCTGCTGGTGGAGTCAGGGTTCCGGAGGATGGCCCGGCGATATCGCCATGAATGGGCCTCTGGGGCATGGAGAGCCTTCCCACAGGGTGGGCCTACTTTGCCCACCACAGCCACCACCAGCACAACCACCAATCCAAGCCAGGTGGCCCCACTCACAGCTGGGACTGTTGGTCCGACATCTGCTGGACTTCCAGGCCCCAGCATTGCCACCGGTGCAGGACAGCCCACTAGGCCTGGCACCACACCCACACAGACCTCCTCCACCGGTACCCAGACTGCCACAGCTCCATCTGTTGACCCTGCAGCCTTCAACCAAATGGAACGTACAATGGACAGAGTGCTGCGCAAGTTGAGCCACCTGAGCCGGGTTGTGCGCCACATTAACCGGCGTGTTAAGTCTATTAAGAGGACCCTCCGGAGGGCCAACCTCTAGACATTTTTAGATGGACATGATTCCCTCCCCTCCCTCCTCTTTCCTTGTTCTTATAGTTAGTGGGCTTAGGGGGGTTTAGTGTTAGGTTAGTATAGGCTGTTAGTTTAGTTAGTGTTAGTGGGTGGGGGGTCCACAATCTTTATATATTTACTTCTTAAGTATGTGGGTGGGTGGGTGGGTGGCTATGTTGGGGTTCTTGTGTGTTTAAAAAAAAAACTACAAAGAAAAAAACCAAAAAAAATATATTTGTATAGTATGTGTTTAGGTTAGTATGTGTTGTCCTCCATGTGTCCCGTCTCATAAGGGGGGTGGGGGTAGATGTTTAGAACGTTTCGTTACATGTGATAAATAAGTGTAGCTTAGGTTAGTTAGGGACAGTTGTGGGTAATGAGTAGTCAGGGTAGATTAGGGTAGGTAATATTTTTCCCTCAGTTTCCTCTGTGATTAGCATTTAATAAATATTTGGTTAACCCTTAATAGTATGTGTTGAATGGTTCTTGATCGTGGGTTTGGATTCAGTGTACATCAATTTTGTACTATAACATCTGTGTCCTATGCTACAAACAAATCCCAACTGAGCTGTACGATTGGCAGCTAGCCCAGAGCTACCTTGCAAAGTGTCGACCCTTCGTTGCAACCACCAATCACAGTTAATATGGATGACGATGTGTTTCTGTTGATAAGTGTGTTTTGAAAGTCACAAACAGTGCTTCCAGACTTGGTATTGGGGAAACAGTTTTAGGTCTGACTGCAGTGTGATGATCATGGACACCCTTATAAGATGAGTTCTCATTGGCAATCTTGTATTCTTGTCTTCATGACTCTCATACATCATTTGTGACACAGTTCAGCATGATTACCTATTTGTATGTAAACTCAGACACATTCATTTATGCAGTTTTTGTAGTGTTTGCTTAGATTGGTGTGCCATTTTATTTGTGTTATTTTTGCATGTTGACAACATTTTGCGGCCACTATTTGATAACTTAGTTATCCCCTGAGGAAGTATTCTTCTGTCCAACACAGCATGATGGTGTATGGTTTCTCACTTCATCAGATGTGTCCCTCAGGATGGGCAGAGTATGATGCAATCATGGGCACTGTGCAGATTTCTCTGACTACATATTATCAGGACAGTTGTATTGACAAGCTACGTAATTTGACAGTAGGCACATTTCAGTTATCTACTGCACAGTTGATATGTCACATTACCCAGAGACAGATTTGTTGTGTAAGTGCTATTTATTGAAAAGTGCTGTAGTGCTATCTGTACATTGTCCATGATTGTGAGTCCATTATAGTGACATCTTACATTGTGATCCAACACAAGGGTTTACCAAAATGCTTTTGACATACTGGGGTTGATGTTTCAGACAGTGCAGAGGGACCGAATTTGCCAATGAGTTGGAGAGAGACAATCACTGGGCTGGGTGACAAGATGTACAGTGGTTTGCAGAACAGTGCTTGAGTAAAGTTGTTGCAAGACTGGCAAGTTACAAAGCGCAGGACCTTGGTAAATGTGGGCCATGTGGCAGGGACTAGTGCTTCCGGGTCATTTTCCTTGTGAATGTGATCTGTTCCATGTCTTCTTTTGATGTGTGTGTTGCCTCCTCTGTCCTTGTTGTTGTTTGTGAAGGGGCAACACACACCTCAGTGTTAGAAGACGTGGAGTCAGACATCCCGGTCGCTGCTCCCTATGAAGGTCTTAAGGGCAGTACTGCAGCAAGGAGGATCTGCTTGTTCTTGAGAATAGCAGCCATATCACGATGGTAGGCAGCCAGGTCGGCCCTGAGGGGGTCATGATTGCATTCGTGCATGCAGTGGAAGATTTGGGGTGCGAGGTGTTGTGGCAACTCCCTTACTGCAGTGGTGAATTCCTTGACAGTTTCTTGTAGTCCTTGCAGGATGGATGTTAGGGCTTGCATAGCTGCTGCCTGATCTGCAGATGACATCATGCACGGACGCACCCCCTCAAGGCTGGCTGCCATAGTTTGCATCCCCACCCGCACCTCCTTGGCCAGCTCCCGCTGTACTCCAACTATAGTTCTCTCAAAGCTGGTGCCAGTGTCGTCTGAGTCCTCAGCTGTATTGGAGCTGGAGGTCTTACAATTGGGGTGGTGGGTGGATCCTCTGCGATGGCTGCTTGTTCTGTGCTCCTCCTTGTGACTGAAGGTGGGGTCTGGAGGGTTTCAAGGACCTTTTGGATAGTCTCCTGGGGAATGTTTATCGGTTCGTCATCCATGTTATCAGGGAAATCTGGGACAGGCATATCCGCAGGAGATCCATCTTCCTCTGCAATGAAACAGGGTACAATTAGTGTGTCTGTGTTGTGGCAATTTTGATGTGACGTGCCTGCCTTTTGATGAATTCACTTTGTGATCTTGTTTTGTGTTAATTTCTCCAGTCCTTCAGATGGGCATTCTTCCAGGCCTTTGGCCCATCTGCATGTCACATGTATGTTATTGAGTTATCAGACTTGTCAGCCTCATCGCCTCCAGGTGTTGGTTTATGCCAAATAGAGAATTGCCACCTTCTTTTCCAACTCAAGCCTCCGTTACATCCATTCTCATTGTGAGACCTTTCACTGGCTGTGGGTGTACTGATGGCCCTGGCAGCACACTTAACAATCTGGACCTGCCCCAATATCTGATCTTTCACATCCACTTAAATGTATTTGACATGTGGCATATCCTATGCATGGCAATGTTATGATCTGATATGGATGTTGACATTGGTAATGTGTCCTGCTGATGTTGGGGAATGTGTGTTACATTGGATTGCCCTGATAATCGTATCAGTGTCCTATTTCCTCCTCTGACTGTGAAGGTGTATTTCAGTGACCAGTTACATGTGTCCCCCCCTCAATGCTGTTGTCTGAGCAGTATGACATTTGGGATGTTGCATTGTTACCCAGGCACAGGATGGACCCTGACATGTGCAGCATGGGTGTGTCCTTAGTGCTGTGTAGCTACTAATGTTGTTTACATTGGCTGATGTTTGCGACAACTATGGGCATTGACATTTGAGAGTACTGGGGCCTTTGTCTTGTTTCTGAGGATTGTTGAAGTTGTCATCATCTCCCCCTAATTTAGGTGTATATGATCCATAGGGAGGTTACTGCCATTGGCTACTTGAGCTGCACACAGAGCAGAGGTGGTAGTGGCAACTGTTGTCGCAGTTACATTCCAGTTGTCGGTATGGCTAGATGTTGTTAAGAGGGCCCTAGTTAATGTAGGGGTATGGTGGCTGACGTGTGCCGGGATGTCAGTTTGACGTTGTGGCCTTCCCTCCTGGCGTGGCTTTCCCTTTGCTCCATGGCTGGCATGACAGCATGCCCCCATGGGACTGTTGTTGGTGTTGTGTAATGGTGTGCCCCAGGTCTTCTCAGAACGGGCCATGCCCCCCTGCCGTGCCCCTTTACCCATGCCACTCCATGTATAAGATGACTTCCATGAATTTTGTGGTCAGTATCCCCCCACTCACAGTTGACATTATTGCATTATAATTCCCCATGCGACTTACCCTGCATGTGCGTTGTCTCCTGGTAGTCTGCGCTGTCCTGTCCTTCAATCCCTGTGACGATCTCCTCAGGGATGACGGCTGTGACCATCTCCTCCATGTGGTGTGCTGGACTCCCACCTCCAGTATACAATGGTGCCTTCCTGTTCCTGGCCATCTTTTCCTTTGTCCTGCGCTTGCAGTCATGCCAGCGTTTCTTGCACTCGATGACTGTTCTGCGTACTTCTGCCACACTGTTAATCTTGTCGACAATTTGTTGCCATATAGCCTGTCCACTACTGATTGGCAACTTTGAGGTGACAAACAGTTGGTGCTGGTGTTCCGTCACCTCTTTAACCAGAATTTCCTGCTCCTCTGCACTAAAGTGACACTTTCTTTTCTTCTTAAAAGTGTGCTGGTTCTTGTGTGGGTCCTCCTGGCTGGTTCCTGGTCTGCTGTCATCTTCCTGGGGTCTGTAGTGGCATCTGGGATCCATTTTGGCTCTCCTCTGGTGAAATGGCTGTGTTCGTGTTTTTTTTTTACGCTATTGCGTCATAAAACAGAGCATATCCGGTTTGCGGGGTCGCAAATCGACCCATAGTCATTTCGGCCGCGTTAACGTCGTTTCGCTTTATGACTTGACGCTGCGGTGTGCGTCAAAAATAATGACTCCCACCTGTGGTTTGCGCCGCCGTGCATCAAAGTATTAATATGACGCCCGCACGGCGCACCAAAATGGCGTTAGCCGGCGGTAATATTTTTGACGCAAAACTGCTCCGGCACAGTTTTGCGTCAAAAAGTATGTATAAATATGGGCCTAAATGCTTTGGTCTTACTGGAAAGTTAAGTATGCCACTTGGGGATTAGGCAATTCTGCTGTGTTGTAAGGGTCAGAGAACTTGCACTGGAAATGAGAAATTAGACAGCAATGACCAGAGTGCAAAGTTTAAAATCCAGCAGTATAACTCCACAAAAATGAAGGTGACCACACAGAAATAGGAAGCATTTTCTAACACTAACACAAAGGACTTTCTACAAAATTGGAATAGCCTAACAGAAGAAACAAGTGCAGTCAAATACTTGGTTTTGGGTTTGAGATGTGAATGGTGGAATTCTTATATTAAGTCTAAGACTAAACCACATCACCACCACCCCCTCCAAGTATCACCAGCATGTAACTAATGTCTGTTAAGGCATGTGAGTCCATCCAAATGTCCTTGTTCAGGCCCATAAGGTCAATTAACACAGACTCTCAATTTGTGATTTTTGCATTCACCCTATAGGATTAATTATACTCAAATCCCACATGTTTAAGCTTAGCAGTCAGATCTTCCCTAATACTAAAAAGGACAGTCCTCATTTTATGTTTTTTTGGCTCGAGCCCTCTTTGATATGCATCCTGTACTTAAAGCATTAAATTCTACTACCCAACGTGTTGCTAAACATGCTCTTATATTCTAATGTCATAACTTCACCTTCTACACCTGACTAACCTCTGTCACATGGGCTCTATTTATCCTAATGAGACTGCTGGGTTTGGGTGACAGCATCACCTGAATTGTGGGAAACTGAGTCTAATCCCACACCATGTGACAACTGTTGGCTTAATCCGCTTCTGGCCAACTAGCAGCGCCACATTTCTGCCCAGGAGCAGGGATGATTTGTGACAATCTTGTGCATGACATAATGACTTCTCAGGGAAATCGTGGTGTATCAGATCTCATCCTTTTCACTCAGTTACATTAGTCTCACACATGCAAAGACAGACAAAGGCAGAAAATGGTTCAATAAGATTTATTGAAACAGCTGTGTCTTAGATAAAATGGCATGAAATGCAGTAATTACAATGATGAAACATAATGAAAGCAAAATGATGACAAGAAAAGGGAAACACAGGAAAAGTCCCACCATACTTTCAATATGTATAATATATGCAATTCCTACCTAATCTGTATTAGAGCACAGCATGATAAGCCCTAATCCACCCTTCAGTATTACCCCATAGGAAGACATCATTCCCATACCTGAGCAAGGAAGCCTGTTGTCTACAGAGACCATCCCCTTGTAGGCCAGGGAACCAGTAGTCTCGTTAAGCAGCTGTAGTAAAGTCAATCAGCATGCAGTGACGGTCATCTAGCAGGAATCTCCCTCTAACTTGCACGGGACAAAGAAGTGTTTTTATAATAAAACAGCTGATGTTCTGAGAAACTGTCCCCACCTAAGAATCAGTGTATTTCTGCAAACATTGGAGATGCAGTGTACCACTTGTGCTGACAACCCTTTCTCACTGCAGCCTTGAGGAATGCACAAAGTGAAAAGAATATCTTGCTAAGAAATGTAATGCTTTCCTAGGTGAAAGAACAAGTAGATAAAAAAAAATGAAACAACACCACGAATGTGGCCTATTCTGAAATAATAGAAATAAAGCACAATAACATGTAACTGGGCTAAAGGGCACAAGCGGTAGTTCTAGTTACTAAAATTACATGTCCTGAGACAACAATAAAATGGCTATTTAACACCCTCTACTACCAAAATCTGTTCATGGTTCCAGGTTTCAATATCATTTCAGTTTTGACCAGAAGCAGCTGTCAAGAAAGATTGGGAAACCATCCACCTAAATTATATTGGTTTACTAAAAAAGCATTCATAGTTTATTACTTTTATGAGTGGGGTTTTTAATTTAACTGTTCAACTTTATCCCAAGCAGTCCTTGTTGATAACATTCTATAATATTTAATCCCTTCCTTGTCACGTACATTATTTTAACAACTGAAACAACCCTTTAAATGCAAATTGGCTTCAAAATAACCTAACATGCTTGTCCCTTCCAAGGACACTGAGTTCCTGTCAAGAGATTCCATTCTGTTGTCCCTCAAATCTTTCAGCTATCATTGCAATGTGTGCTCCAAAACCAACCAAAAATTCTAATCCATACATACGTGTCTATAAATGCATCTATTTGGCACTTCTCCATTGCAGAAAATATATGCTGCAGGGCCGCAAGACTGGTCTGTACCTCAAAGCGTATTTCAAGTCTTTTGACTCCATCCTTGTATGCATCTACTTCTTAAGTTCAGATGGAAGCAGATCCTCAAAAATAGCCCAGCCTTCGAATCCCGGATTGTGTTCTAATAGCTGCTTCTATTCATACCCATAGCACCAATGTACTCACAAATGCTCTAAATCAAACCTTCTGTTTACTTGGATGGTCACCAGCAGTTTGAAATAATGGTGTTGGTGGATTCACACATAGCATACTGGATGAACAGAAAGGTTATCACTAACCATGGAGAGTGAATGCAACACATGCAAATAAGAATATTGACACAAACCTTGATATGTCTATCGAGATGTAATGGCCACAAAAACGCACATATACTAGCCCACTCAATCTCACTATAGAGACTGTTTTTACCTGTTATTTTATTTATTTAGTTTTTATGTAAGTATTTACTCTGTATGTCTTAGACACACTGTCAAAAACCTATGATATTGTCTTAATCTGCTTAGTCCTGAGTGTTGTGTGTATGCCTGATACACCAACCTTGACTGTAATACAAACCTGATGCAAAAACTTTTTTGAGAACTCTCAGTCGACTAGAAATTAGTAGAATATTGAACACAGAACAAAGGTAAAGACTCTTCTACTTAATGTTCACTTCAAAGGTACAACACTTTTCTCTTTTGCTTTCTCACTGGTCCCCTTTCCTTTCCTGATCTATGCCATCAGACAGCGGTTTTCTAGGGATGGCTTCCCACAACACACTATTAACCAGCTCAGTGAGAGGTTAAAATTTTTGGGAATGCTGGTTGGTAATTGTTAAACATCTATGAAAGCTACCAGTCATTCAGTCCTTGAATGAAAAACAAGTACAAGTCATTACTGTATGTCATTGAATAAAACCAAAGGTTACAGGGAAGTTATAGTTAAGTACAAAACCATAGAAATTCAGCATTTAGAGTTCTTTCAAGTAACTATAACTCACGCCCTAAGGTAATTATAACTTAACACCCTCGCCATGCACAGTTGTCTCATCAATAATTTTATTGCAAATATTGCAGTAAGAATATGAAAGATAGCATAGAAGATGTCTTTAATGATATAATATGTGGAGTAATTAGCTAGGCATGGCGAAGTCGCAAGTCATAGTTACCTCAAGGTGCAAGTTATAGTTACTTGAAAGAACTCTATGACTGCAGAATTTCTATAGTTTTGTAGAGTAAATTTTGAACCTAACTATAATGTCCCTGTAACCTTGAATGTTTATGGTTTTTTTAATGCATAGTAATTTTCATTACTATATGTTAATCCAACCACTGCTGAACATGGACTTCAGCCCTGGGGCCAATCCCGTGTAAGCACCCAACCTTGTACCGTGCACGGCCTCTGCCTGTGCCTGTGCGCAGTAGGAGTTGCCCACAAAGGCTGGCCTGCAGCCACAACCTGTGGCCAACCCCACTAACAACCCAACCCCATACTGTGCACAGCCCTATAGGGGTGCACGGAGGATGTTGGCCGCAGCCTTTCGGGGGTGAGAATAGGTGTGAGAGGCTGTATCTGGGGGTCAGAGTGTCTGTCTGGGTGTGAGAGTGCATACATCAGTGTTTTAGTGGGTGTCTCAGAATGTGCGTGAGTCTGTGAGTGGGTGCATGAGGGTGTCAATGGGTTTGTGAGTGAGTATGTGAGAATCTGAGTAGGTCTCTGAGTGGGTGCGTTAGGGTCAGACTGGGGCTCTGAGAGAGAGAGATAGAGAGATTTTTAGGCTTTGATGTCTGGAATACTTAGAATAAGATATTTGTGTACAATTTCAAATAACAAAATGCATCTGTCATTTTCAAAAGATATAATAATTTGTAGAGGGAAACAAGTCCAGCTGGACTCAAACCCTCAATGCGAATGTCTGTGACCTTCACACTGTGCTATTGTTTTGGTATTTTTAAAAGTTTTTTTTAGCCCTGTTATGGGCTATCTGGGACCAAGAGGGAGCCCTCAATGGCTCCCCTGTGGTCCCTACTTATTTATTTACTTATGTATATATTTTTTATTTGATTTTTGAACAAAACGCCCTTTACTGGTGATGTGGCACTGCGGGGCAAGCCTTAAGGCTTCCCTTGTGATGCCATTGCTTCAGCAAGCATGGAGCTGCTTTTACAGCAGTTCCATGCTTGCTGAAGCATTTCATCTCTGTCCCCTGCATGCGTGCAGGGGACAGAGATGAAAGCTTCAGTTTTAGACAGCTGGACCTGCTTGACAGGTGCCACTGTCAAAATCCAAATTGTTTGCTGTGGCTTTGCTACAGTTTCAAAACTGCAGAAAAGCCACAGCAAACAGCTATATCCTGGGGGTGGGCACCCCGGGACATAGCAGGAGCTGGCCCTCAGAGATGCCGGTCCCCATGACCATCTGTTGCTCCACGAGGGGGGCTGTGTGGCCCTTCCAACATGGACATTGCCCCTGGGAGGTGATGTCCCCCAGGGCTAAGGGCGTCCAAAATGGACTCCCTTTACATATTTTGATTGTTTGCCTGGGGAGATTGTGATTCCAGGGGCTGCAGAGGCCAAGGGGAACGCGGAGCCCCGCACACCAAATTGTAGACATTGTGTCAGGGAGGTGGTAGCCCCTGGGGCTAAGGGGTTCCATAACGGACCCCCCCCCTTTACTTATTTTTATTGTTTGCCCCCAGGAGGTTGTGATCCCTTGGGCTGCAGGGGAGGGGCATGAGCTCCTCTTCATTTATTATAATGAAAGCCCCAGGGAGCTGACCTCCCCCTCTGATTTAAACCAATTTGCCCTTAGGAGGTACTGGTCCCCGGTGTGCGGGGAGGTCACGGGATCCTCACATATATCAGAAAGGCCACCCTAGTAAGGTGGTGGTCCCAGGGGCCCACACAAAATTATTCATGCCTCCAGGACCTTGTCGACCAGAACTTGTTTTTTGTATTATTATTTTTTGCCGCAAATTCACAAATATTGAGATTTCAGAGCAAAAAAATAAAAAATAAATGCTTTTTTGCTCTGGGGGCTTCCTTTGGAACTCCCCCACCAGAGCTCAGGGTGTCAGGGTGTCCCTACCCTGGCCCTTTTTCTTCTTTTTTACTTTGTTATTAGGGACTCCCTGAAGCCAAGTCCCAAGATGGCTACCAGCACTGTGGTTTAAAGTGTTGTCAGCCAATCAGAGCTGTGTATTTCCCTGCACAAGCTCATCTTTGTTTGCAAATACTTCACAGCCAAAGATGTACAAATAAGCAAAAAAATAATCTGTGTACCGAAAGCTAGCTTTCTGCCAAATTTGATGTAATTCAGTCCAGTGGTTCAGGCTATAGACGTGTCTAAATGTCCTATGGCAATTAACATGGGAAACACAACTTTTTTGATGACCCCTTTTTTCTCGGCCCCCACTTCACGGATCACCCCGAAACCTTCAGTGTGCAACAAGAATCACTGCAACACTTTTTTAAAAAAGAGTTTGTGAAAATTTGTCAAATGGTGCCAAAGATATAGGCAAGTCAAAAAACGCTTTTTCCATGGAAATATAGGCCCTCATTATGAACACAGCAGTTTTCACCGCCGTGTTCAGGCTGGCGGTCTTTCTATCGACCGCCAGCCCCCCTGGGACCACGCCGGCCGTATTACAAACATTCTGCTGGGCTGGCAGGTGGAAACATTGTTTCCGCCTGCCGGCCCAGCAGAATGCCTGGCCGGGACATTGCCGGCGGCTCCATGCCTCTGTGCGGTGGGTGCAGCTGCACCCGTCGTGCAGATCACTGCCCATAAATCAGGCAGTGACCTGCGCGATGGGGCACGGTACAGGGGCCCCTGCACTGCCCATGCCCTCCCTGGCTTCATTATGTGGCGGTCTGGGCCGCCATGCCGGTTGGTGGGATTTCCCGCCACCACCAGCATGGCGGCCCAGACTGCCAAGAACATAGAGGGTCATTATGAACACGGCGGTTTTCAATGCTGTGTTCATGCTGGCGATCTTTCCAGTGACCGCCAGCCCCCATAGGACCCCGCCGGCCGTATAATAAACATTCTGCTGGGCCGGGACATTGCCAGCGGCTCCACATGGAGCCGCTGTCAATGCCTTTGTGCGGTGGGTGCAGCTGCACCCATTGCGCAGATCACTGCCCGTAAATCGGACAGTGACATGTGCGATGGGGCACTGCACAGGGGCCCCTACACTGCCCATGCCAAGTGCATGGGCAGTGCAGGAGCCCCCAGGAGGTCCCCTGAGCACCCCTTCTACCAGCCTTTCCCTGGCGGGGGAACCCGCCAGGGAAAGACTGGTAGAAATGGAATCATTATCCGAGGGGCAGCAGCGCTGCCCTGTCGGATAATGATGCCATCCACCGCCAGGCTGACTGTCGGAGGCAGCCTGGTGGTGGAGGAGGACCACCCATGGCGGCCCTCCCTGTCATCATTATGTGGCGGTCTGGGCCGCCATGCCGAATGGCAGGATTTCCCGCCACCACCGGCATGGTGGCCTAGACTGCCAAGTCCATAATGAAGGCCATAAAGAGGGCCATAGTCCTAGATATAACAATATAACATAAAGAAACTATGCTATAAAATCTATTTAAGATTATGCAACATTAGGGAAAGTGTTGAACATCAGAGGGGTTAGAGTTACTATTCCTACTCTAGTCAGTGCAAAGGCAGGGAAATCGTTGGACATCTGAGTGTAGACATTCACAACCCCCAAGGAAAAGAGTGCAACAGTAGGGAAAGAGTTGGACTACAGATGGGTTAAATATATTATTTCCACTCCAAATAGCAGGACATTAGAGAAAGTGTTGAACTGCAAAGAGGTTAATTTTACTATTCCTACTGCAGTCTAAACAAGAGTAGGGAAAGTACTTCATTTCAAACACATTGAATATATAGGCAAGTCCTAGTAGTTGCTTCTTACCCTGCCAGACACTTCCCTGGGGACTTGGCTGCTAAATATGGTGTGGGACGACATCCCTCAGACATACTTGCACCAAGGCAGGGTCAAGGTGTTCCAGTGCGCTTAAAAGTGCATGCAGCTTACCGCAGTGAGGGGCATATTTATACTCCGTTTGCGCCGAATTAGCGTAGTTTTTTTCGACGCAAATTCGGCGCAAAACTAACGCCATATTTATACTTTGGCGTTAGACGCGTCTAGCGCCAAAGTATGAGGAAAGAGCGTAATTTTTTTGCGTGAACGCCTTCCTTGCGTTAATGAGATGCAAGGTAGGCGTTCCCGTCTAAAAAAATGACTGCGCCGCAAATGCGTCGTATTTATACTCCCGGGCAAAAATGACGCCCGGGAGTGGGCGGGGCAAAAAACCCCGCATTTGCGCCGGATTTTAGCGCCTGGGTCAGGGCAGGCGTTAAGGGACCTGTGGGCTCAAAATGAGCCCACAGCTGCCCTCCCATGCCCCCAGGGACCCCCCCTGCCACCCTTGCCCACCCCAGGAGGACACCCAAGGATGGAGGGACCCACCCCAGGGACATTCAGGTAAGTTCAGGTAAGTATAATTTTTTTTTTTTTTATATTTTTTTTTGGCATGGGGGGGCCTGATTTGTGCCCCCCCTACATGCCTCAATGCCCAATGACCATGCCCAGGGGACATAAGTCCCCTGAGCATGGCCATTGGGCAAGGGGGCATGACTCCTGTCTTTACTAAGACAGGAGTCATGTAAATGGCGTCTGGGCGTCGTTAAAAATGGCGCAAATCGGGTGGATGCGATTTTTGGCGTCAACCTGACTTGCACCATTTTTAAGACGCCCTAGCGCCATTTTTCCCAACGCCGGCGCTGCCTGGTGTACGTGTTTTTTTTCCACGCACACCAGGCAGCGCCGGTCTGCTTGCGCCGGCTAACGCCATTCAATAAATACGGCGCCCGCATGGCGCTTCAGAATGGCGTTAGCCGGCGCAAAACGTTTTGACGCTAAACTGCGTTAGCGCAGTTTAGCGTCAAAAAGTATAAATACGGGCCTGAGTGTCCTATTTATTGCTGCTCCTGCCCACAAGACACTGCGCTGAGGACTTTTTGCTGCTAAATCTTTGTTGGGACCACATTCTCCAGATACGCTTGCAACAAGGTGGGGTCACGGTGTTCCAGTTCACTTAAAAGTACGTGCAGCTTCCCACAGGACATGCACAGGATGAACCCAGGCATGTGCCTAGTCCAAGACCAGGCCAGTCTTAGCCAGTCATTGCCCAGAAGAGGCAAGGCCAGACCCACCCTCTTTTATTTGAACTTTGCTGCAAAAACCATGGAGCTCTCTAAGTTTAACTGTATTTACTATTTTGATGGTTTATCTTCTCTTCTGTTGTATTCATTATCCCCTTTGTTTATAGCAGTACCTGTGGTTAGTGCCGTCAGTGCTGAGATGGGGAAGCGGAAGGCATCTGAACTGCCTAAAATTAATGTAAAAAGAACCAAGAAACCTATTATAGGTGGCTCCAGCTCAAATACCACTGCAGGAAGTAATTGTACTCTCAACGACATTGACCATCTAATTGAGGAAGTTGAGTCAATACTCAATGCTGATCCAATTAATAATAGGGGCAAAACAAATACTGCCAAAGTACCTGAAATGTTTAGGAAAAGTGCCTCAAAATCTTTGCCTAAAATCACAGGTGTTGATACAGCAATTGGGGAAATTATATCCAATCTTTTATCACCTATACCATCTGGGTGGCTATTATCTCCCATAATTAATATAGTTCCCAGTGTTTCTTGCTGTAACAGATATTCCCACTTAACAATTGGCAAGGTACCTAGTCAATTCTCCGCTTCTCCTCCTGCCCAGAGTGCAGTTTTTGCCTGCAATTTCAGCTCATGTCTAGAGACCCACCTTGTATGAATTCCACCTCATCTGTTAACCCGGAAGGCCTTCACTTATTACACCATGAGCTGGATGATTTAAAATGTGCTGTACCTTTCTAACTGGAATGACATGTTAAAGAGAAGGTCCTTATGGATAACATCTGTACCTGCACTTGAAACTGTCTTTCTAAATTAGAAACTGGAAAACAACAACCTGGGCATGGCAATGGACTTACTGTTGGAGCAGTGAGGGCTGCTGACCTGACAAATTCCACCCAAGTTGTCACCTATGTTCATAGAGACTTACTCCTGGAATCTATGAGCCCCTTGTGGCTACTAATTAGGATCAAAATAAAAATAATCCAGGAGATGATTCACTCTATAGGGGAGCCTAGCCAGGATTGAAGCACCCTCCACCTATCAATGTGCTACACATCGGTAGAGCAAGATAATTCTTTCCTCCTTCCCATCTTATGTCAACTCAATCGTTAATGGCCAATCTCTTGTTCTAAATAGATAGTCTGCTATTCATTATCCTGTCAGACCAAGATTACACTGTATGGGAAATGAGACCAAGAGATATTTTTTTTGCCACTGGTATCCAGATTGAGAGGGGAAGCCTTTGAGGACAATGAGGAACTAATAAATAAGGGTATTCACTGGCTTAGATCAAACTGCCTTTCTATAATCCAATCAGATATTGAATATGCTAAAGATTGCATTAGTGTTTTCTTTAACCCTGATCATATTGTGTTGACACTAAAGAATGAACAGATGATACACAATCGTATTGGCATGGAACTTTGCATCTTTCATATTACAGCTTATGCAAACTCTGCCATTCGATTAAGAATTTCACCATCTTCACCCTAGAACACTCATACGAACATGGACCTGCTTCTGGACCAGCCTGTGCGTGCCCTTGCTCTAGGACCCTCTGTGCCTGCTGTGAGAAAAGGCCTTTAGACCTCTTTTGTCATTGTTAGCCATCACTATTTGCCTGATATTTGTTGTAGTCTGAAAGTTGTTAGTGCCCAGGGCTTCTGCTAACCAGGTCCACTGGGCCAGATCCCTTTCCCTAAAACTGTTGTGATGCACTGGCACAATTGGGAACACCTTTAGCTGCCACTATAAGTCTCTAGTAAATGGTACTTAGGTAACTAGGGCATGCCTCTGAGCACAGCAGCACAGATTGTGCCATCCTCTAGGGCCATGCATCCAGAAGTCATTCAGGCTGAGTGTTCTGATGCAATCCTAAATGAAAAACACAACATGGCACACAGCCTGTGTGCCCTGTCCACAACACACTACATGCACTATAGGTAAGTCAGGCCTCTGGCAGGCCTTCCAGCCCTAAGGCAGGGTGCACTATATTATATGTGTGGGTATAGATACATGAGTAATATGTCCCTACTGTGTCCTTGTCAAACCTGAGACATAGTAAGTGAACATGACAGCCATTTTAATACATGTGCTGGATAGTGGTCAGTATGAGTTTCACAGCTACATGATGGCTACTCTAAACCCTGGGTTGTTTGGTATCAAACAACTCAGAATGATTAATCCAAACTAATACAGTATTGGATTTATTACTAAATGTACCCAGGGGTCACCTTAGAAGTTCCCCCTGCAAAAACTAGAAACCCTGGCATGGTTTCTGGTCGGTCACAAACAGCATGCCTCCACCTGACAAGATTCTGGAACCCTGTGGTGAGAGATCCTTCTATCCAGGTCTCAGAACAAAGCCCTTCCTAGGTGGAGATGCAAACACCCCCCCCCCACTCAGGAATGTGTACTGCCCTGTTTGCAAGATTCAAAAGGCTTACCACCCTTGAAACGCAACCCCCAAGCCTGCTGCTAGCAGCAGATGGTCACCCCCATTGCAAACCCCCACTTTTGGCAGGAGCAATGGTGGGAAACCACGCAAAGGGCAGGAGGAGTGGCCAGCTCCAGCTTGTACCACACCTAAGGTATGGCATGCAAGGTGACCTCTCCTTTTCATTTTCTTCCTTCTTATATGGAAGGAAAATAGCCAATCAGGTGAAGGGAAGTGACCTCTGCCCACAAGAAGTGGTCACTTAGTGCATATAGCCCTCTTAAGGTAGGTGACCCATTGGTCACTACTAGGGACTCCCCTATAAGCCCACTAAATACAGTATTTAGTGGGCATCCCTAAACCAAGAAATCAAATTCCAAGGACAAAGGAAGATCAGCGACAATGAAGACCCAAGGCTTGAGAACCGAAGTCCTGCTGCAGAAAGAAAAGGCTCCAAACGCTGCCTGCTGCACCCAGGGCTCAACAATCATCGCTGAGGGGTTGCTTGGCCACTGGACAGACTCTACAAACCCCCAGAGGACCTACACTCTTACAAAATCACCAAAGATCTCCCTCCAGAGTGAAGGCATCATTCTCCTGCAATCCAAGACCAAAGACCTGGTTAAGACCACTTCACTGATCAGCGGCTGACCAAGGAACCAGACACCAGAGCCAGACTTAACTCCAACCAACAGACTGTGAGGAGAAACCATGCAAGTGTGCCTAGTTTGATGGCACTGTGCACTCCAGTGGCCAAACTGTGCAATAGCCTAGGTAATGGTCACCTTCTGTTGGACACCAAGAAGGACAGTCCATTCAGGACTGTAAAAGGACCAGGAGATAGCCCCAGTCAAGGGACTTCAGACACCATCAGGCCCTCCGACCAGAGTGCCCATGCTGACCTGCAAGTGACCCTCAAAGTAACCTACCTCATGTCTCCAAGTGCACCTTAGCGCACAGCTCCTGGCTCACTGATTTGCTCTTTACCTGACCGCCCTGTGCCCTGCACCGAAGATCCGGCTGTGCCCTAAGGGTTCCCTACCCCTGTGACCTTGACACTCCAAGGGGACCCACCGTACTTACCTTTAAGTCCACCTGTGCAGTGTGTTTACAAGTGGCCCCACCAGAGGCCTTGCACCAGCTCCAATGTCATTCTGCAGCTGCTCCTGCCAAACCTGGGAGTCCCCCAAACTTCTCCAACTGGTCCATAGTCCCCACTGACGACCTCAACATACCTGCAAAAGGAGACATTGGTAAATGCATTGCCTAATTTTATGTGCATTTTCAAATTATTTTCTCCATTGATTCCCATGGTGCAGAATTACCCACATAAAGACTATTTTTATTAAAACTAAAAAAAATCATAGTTTAAAAAGTATTTAGTCCATTTTGATGATCTTGGTCTTAAACATTGTATAAAAAATGTAAGTATATTTGTAAATTGTTATTCTTTTGAGTGATAGTGTGAGCAAAACAAATGCTTTGCACTTCTCCAAGATTAGCCTAACTGTTTGACTAAGCTACCATAAAAATTAGGGCATTAGGTGGTCTAGATTTTATCTCTGTAAACCAACATGTGGTTGCTTGGGCCCCCTGCACACTACATTGAGGGCCAGCCTCCTACACCTGCTGCCTTCGATGTGGCCCCTACTTTAAATTCAATTGATGACTGTGGCACACTGCTAATTCTAATTTAATTTTCTCCCAATCTGATCTGCATACTTTGAGTCCATCTACTGCTTCTGGAACAAATTGTCATGTGAATTATAAGGTTGGGTTGGCAACAGATACATCTAATCCATATGTTGCCATTCTGTATTACAATGGTCTTATGGATGAGAGAATCTCCAGCCAAGCATTGCCTGTTTCATATGATGGCCTTATTTTGATCTCCTGGAATTCAGCTAGGATTAAATCAAAATTGATGGACCCTGATTGGATTACATTTATCGGGAACCATGATATTTGTTTATTTTGGAAAACATGGGCATTCTAGAAGGTTATTCTTAACAGTTTTGCCACCTATAGTTTGGAGGGAACACCTCCAAGAGGTCTTGGAAGAGCGGTAGGGGACTGTTAATTCAGATAATTTTGCATGCTTACACTCAAGGGGTCATTTTGACTTTGGCGGTCTTTACCGAAGACGGCTGTGTAAGCGGGTGCCAAAAGACCGCCAGTTATGGTGGTCAGAAGACAGCCATATTACGAGTCACCAACACAACACCGCCAAAAAAATAACAAAAATCTGACACCGTCTGCCTGATCGATGGCATGAAAGAGTTGTTTCCACCACCAGCACTGCCAGGCATCAACATCCCGCCCTTCAAATCACAAATCAGCACCGCAATCTTAGCACGGTGGCAATCGATTGGCGGTCCGAACATCCGCAGACAAAAAAGCACCTGCACCAGAACACTGCACCACATTGGACAAAACTAATACCCCACACTTGATACACATAGACATACCACACACATCTGACCCAATCACTACAAAACACACCCCCACACATACCCAGAATCCTTTGCACCCACAAAGTCTGACATAGCAAGGGTAGAGCACACTGACAGAAGGCACTGTACCTAGATATCACAGACACCTTCACACTGAACACGCGTCACGCATTACGCAACACACAACAACAAGAGCAACACAACACGCACATCATTGGTGGATAGGGCTGAGATTCTGATTGGCTGTTGGTTCTAGGGCTGTGATTGGTGGATATTGCTGACATTCTGATTGGCTGTTGGTTCTAGGGCTGTGATTGGGGGATAGGGCTGAGATTCTTATTGGCTGTTGGTTCTAGGGCTGTGATTGGTGGATAGGGCTGGGTTTCTGATTGGCTGTTGGTTCTAGGGCTGTGATTGGTGGATAGGGCTGGGTTTCTGATTGGTTGCTGGTTTTAGGGCTGGGGGCTGTGATTGGTGGTCAGAAATAGGGCTATGACTGGTGATTAGGGCTGGGTCTCCCATTAGTTGGCTAAATCAGGGTTTAAAATAGGATTGGCTAGGGTTAGGACCAGCTTCTTATTGGCCGTTAGGGCTATAAAAGGCCAGGATTCAGGGCGTCTCAGCCCGGGCATCGAGGCAAAGGGCGGAGAGGACAAGGGCAGTTGTCTGTTTGGGCCTGTTCCGGACAGGTAGGGACTAGGGCCAGAAATGCTGCCCAATTCACATATGGCCAGGAATAGTGTCAACGCCCACACATCCCTCAACATGCAAACACATTATCTGCAAAGATATCCAACTCATGCATCACAAACTGAACACAGACAGATTGCATTGCCCCACCACCCAACACAATACCCTACATACAACACATATACACATACCCCCCACAACTACTACATTCAAACACCTTCATTCTCACAGCAAACACTACTCTGTCCCCTCCCACTAACACTACCTGCCACCACCCACACAATACAGAACTACAACATACATTTCTCTCAGTTTCAGTTTCCCAGATACACACTCTCTGCTGATACTAACCAACAACACTATCCTCTGTTTGCTCCACACAGACCACCTTTCATCATAACAATGCCCAAACCCAGCCTTCCAACACACCATCTACAAACACCTTTCCCCTCTCTTCACCGATTACACACAACCATACAATCCCCACATTTCACTCCACCACACATATTACCTCTTCCAGTCATCTCAACTAATACTTACTTCCCTGACACACACCCATCACCTCTTACACACCTCATACATTCATCTCCAAAACACAGCAACACCCCATCTAACACTCAAATTCCACTCACCAGCACTAACTCACATACAAATCCCTCACCAAAAACAACTACACCAATATCCCCTCTCACTATTCCACAAAAACAATACCAACCACAAACATCAACACATCAAAGCAACACAAACTTACATTACACTCATCGTCATACCCACTCCCACGACTACACAAAGGATACAAATTCCATCCTATCTCTGCCCCTACCCCCCCACTCTTCACAAACACCTACCTCAAGCACTCCAACCCAGCAACTTTCATTCACTCGCCTCTCCTCCATTGCACAATTTAGAGCCTTACATCATGATCCACATGCTCCTCCACCACCCCTAACCCATACTCCATCCACGCTAAACAAACGCAAACAAAATAAAAAACATGCCACTCATAGCAACCTCGCATCCCCTTGTCTGTTACATAATAAAACTACCCTACAAAAAACACTACACTCCTCATGGCTCTCTCAGCCACCAAGTCCACCACCCACACACACAGACCCAACAAAATGCCTTCTTAACCTGCTGGAAGAGGAACACTATATTGAAAAGCAAGACTATTGTGAGCCTCAAACAGTTATCACAACTAGCAACACTCCTGCTTCTATCACACATTACACTACTTACCCTTCTACTAAACAAAACAACACTACCACTAACACACCTTATCTAAACTGCCAGCTCATAAATGCTCGATCACTCTCAAAAAACAAGCACCACATCTACGACCTGCTCACAGACACACAACCTAACTTACTATTCATTACAGAATCCTGGTTGGGAGATGACATGGCACCAGTGTTGCACGAAGCCCTTCCTCCGGGCTATCAAACCATCACACAAAACCGTATAGGCAAGAGAGGAGGTGGACTAGCTATTATATTCAAACAGGCAATAAACCTCAGTAAAACAGACAACATCTCCATACAAGGTTGTGAAGCCCTCCTTACCAGATGCCACCCTACTCCAACTTCCTCCTGTAACTTTCTCCTCCTTTACAGACCTCCACCTAACAACTCCACATTCCCTGATACTTTTCTTGACACAGTCTCAAACCTTATTACACTATACTCCAATCTATGCATTCTTGGGGATCTAAACATTTGGTTTGACAAACCCAATATGCCCCATCCAAAAGCTATCACCACTGGCCTACTCGCACTGAACCTACATCAGATTGTACAAAATCCCACACACATCGCTGGTCACATCCTAGATGTCATTTTTGCTAAGCCTGAACTCGTTACTATTCATAGCATCACACCAACCACCTGGTCAGACCACCATCTGATAACTTTCCGACAGACAACTCCACAAATCAACACACCCCACAACCACTTACATACATACACCTATCGACCATGGAGCAAACTCAAATTGGATCACTTAGAAATGCAACTAACAGCAAACACAGATCTAGATACAATTAATTCTGT
Organism: Pleurodeles waltl; assembly: GCF_031143425.1. Classification (NCBI taxonomy): domain Eukaryota; kingdom Metazoa; phylum Chordata; class Amphibia; order Caudata; family Salamandridae; genus Pleurodeles; species Pleurodeles waltl. The sequence continues at coordinate 873,854,742 of NC_090436.1, read as the reverse complement.
ACCAAAACTTTATGAGTGGCTACAGGAAGCTTTTGATGTCCTAATACCACTCAGAAAAACTAAACACGACAAAAGAAAATCAACACCTTGGAGAAACACAGAACTTAAAAAGATAAAGCAACAAATCCGAAAGTTGCAGCGGACCTGGCTCAAAACAAACAACAGTGAAGACAAACTGCAGCTACACAAACTTAACAGGATATACAAATCATCAATCAAAAAAGCTAAAAAAAGATACTACTAAGACAGAATTCTAAATGCTCAATCTACAACCAAGGAATTCTATAAAATTCTCAATGAATTTCGAAAACCGACATGCATGGAAGGAAGTCATCCCACCACTCAAGATTTCACAAACAAATTGGCAACTCACTACACAACCAAGGCAGACACATTGGACTCCTATTTAAAACAGAAGAAAACCATCAGCACCAACCCCTTTACTAAAATACCCTTTAAGAATAAACCATCCCAACCTCTACAGTCCTTCAAACAAATATCCAAGGATGAATTTGTGGATTTGGTCAAAGCAAGCAGACCTTCTGGTTGCCCTTCTGACCCTTGCCCACCACAAATCTTCAAGAACATCCTGCTATCTACTTCTGCTGCCACACCTGTAAGAAGAATCATCAACAACTCTTTAACTTCAGGAACCTTTCCTGCAGACCTGAAAAAGGCATACCTACGACCATTATTAAAGAAAACAAACCTAGACCCGCAAGACCCCGACAACTACAGACCTATCACAAATGGACCTTTCCTGGGCAAATTGATAGAAAGAGCAGCATTCGCCCCGATGTCACAATTCATTGAAGACAATTCTATACTTCCAGACTTCAAAACTGGATTCCGCCCAGGAAGAAGCACTGAATCAGCACTCATGGCAATCTGGGACGATCTTAAAAACACAGGCGACCGAAATGGAGTTGCTGCACTACTTCTCTTGGACCTCTCAGCTGCCTTTGATACGGTTGACCATGACACCCTAACTCAAAGACTCCACGAAGCCAGCATACAAGGGATTGCTCTCGACTGGATTACTTCCTATCTCCAAAAAAGAGCGAATATCATCCACTCGCCCCCCTTCTCGTCCGAACCCTACCTCACAAAAGCAGGGGTCCCCCAAGGGTCAATCATCTCACCTTTGCTTTTCAACATCTACATGATATCTTTACCAGAACTGATCAATGATTTCCATCTCACATGCTACAACTATGCAGATGACACACAAATACTACTTAAATTAGAAGACCCCAAAAACATTGAAAACTCACAAATCTTCAGTTGCTTCAGAGCCATTAATCAGTGGATGACCTGGAGCCATCTCAAACTAAATACCTCCAAAACAGAAATACTCATATGTGGTGACTGGAAAAATTATGACCCTCTGTGCGTCTGGCCTGACGATCTCGGACCACCTCCTCAATTATCCAAGGAAGTTAAAAACCTAGGAATCACCATGGATTCCAAGCTAACTATGAATGCCCAAGTAGACAAATTAGCACGCACAAGCTTCATCACCTTAAAGACTTTACGACGCATCTTCCCCCACCTCGGATTTCCACACAAGGTGCAAGCTACTATCTCACTTGTACTATCCAAACTGGATTATGCCAATAGCCTCTACCATGGATCATCTCTATCTGTTATGAAAAAACTACAACATATCCAGAATTCCGCAGCCAGGCTACTACTACATATAAAGCCGCAAGCCCACATCTCCCCTGCCTTGAGAGCAAAACACTGGTTACCTGTTGCCAGAAGATGCACTTTCAAGCTGCTTTGTATCACCCACAAAGCTATACATGGAACAGGACCGCTTTTTATCAGAAAGAAAATTACCAAATACATCCAACAAAGACTCCTCCGCTCAAGACTGGCACCCCGCCTTAGAACACCACCATACAAGAAAAAGACAGTAGGTGGTACATCCTTCTCCGTCCAAGCAGCCAAACTATGGAATTCATTACCCCCAACTATAAGAGCCACAGATAACTTTCTTGTCTTCAGAAAACTACTCAAGAATTGGCTCTTTCCTTCATAACCACCTTTTTCAAACAACTATGAACTGCATATGCCTATGTGGATAAATTATTATTATTTTTTTTCAGATTATATGTATATTTCTAATTATTTATAGTTTCTTTGGAAAATATGTATTGCTACTGTCATAACAATAAAATACACACACACTCTTTAAACCTGTCTGACTAAGTATTTTTTTTTACCCATGATTCTAATTATGTATTGTATGTGCATATGTGTGTGCATTCCTCTGTGTGTGTGTGTGTGTGTGTGTGTGTATGTGTGTGAATTCCTCTGTGTGTGTGTGTGTGTGTGTGTGTGTATATATATATATATATATATATATATATATATATATATGTGTATGTATGTGTATATGTTGTTTCTGTGCTTGGCATGTTCGTGGATCATTGCATGGCTCCTGGTTTTTGGGTTGTTATACTAGATATCTATGAATTCCTGCTCTCATCTTATCACACTTATCTACTCATCACTCTTATGTCATGTCTCTATCAAACTATCCTCCATTCTCACTCTGACTCATCCCAAATCTCTTCTACCACCTTCACCTCCTAAATATCTCTGCCTAAGCTCTTCCCTCCACCTCCACATCTAACTCACCAAACCTCACTCTACCTCTGTGACCTCCTACACAACCCTACTAAATTCTCCTGCATTCATCTCACCCTGCTACTATGCTCTCCCTAACACTTCCACATACTCTTCCCCCTCCGCCCCCCTTTATTCATCCCAAGCCTTTGGGTTGAGTAAATAAAGGATATACTCCCAATTAACACTTCTGGATTTCTTTCCTCCTCCACCCCTCCATTACTCCAGTCAATCTAACTAACAAACTCTCATATCCACGGCTCACATTAACTCATAATAATACTAAAACTGTACTCATTATTAAACGATACTAATCCATCACTAATTCTTTTTGGGTTCCGGAGTAGCGTGCTACTCATCGAAAAGCGCTTCGACACCTCGTCAGGGGTAGTGAGCGCTATATAAATACGATTACAATACAATACAATCATCACTGCACACAAATGCCACAAACCACACACACATCCTATAATTTAACCTCACACTAACAAACATCACACCCAGCATCCCTGCACATCACACCCCCCACCACCCACAACACAACTACCATGGCACCACAAAAAACCTACAATTCATAGATGAGGAACTGAGGGTCAAGGTAAATGAAATCGTCAGAGTGGAGCCGCAACTGTTTGGAGCACAGGTCCAGCAGACATCCATAGCCCGGAAAAAAGACTTATGGCAGAGGGTTGTCATCAGGGTGAACGCAGTGGGAAACCATCAACACACAAGGGATGGCATTAAGATTAGGTGGAACGATCTACAGGAGAAAGTATGGGCCATGGCATCACAACACCAAATGGCCGTCATGAGGACTGGTGGTGGGCCTCCACCACCTCCCCCAGAATTATCATCATGGGAGGAGAAGGTCTTGGCCATCCTACAACCAGAGGGACTGGCGGGAATACCAGGTGGACTGGACACTGGTAAGTCAACTACACTCCCTAGTCACCATGTTCCCCTGCACAGCATGTGCCCCCACCACCCTGTCACCCACTCACACCACCCTCACATGTACAAAATCACCATGGGCCCAATACTCTTCCTTGCATGCCACAGCTGCCTACTAACACCATATAACTATAGGACCCTGGGGGTCCATAGCCAGCAGAGCACCCAAGCAAGGACGCAGTAGGAGAACCTGAGACGCTGGGCCAGGGTGACTGGAGAGGCCCAAATGGGGATGGCGTTCCAACGTGGAAGGGGCGCCCGTTGGACCCTGACCTCCCTAATGGACCACATACTGGTGGTGGCCTATCCAGGGTTGGATGGGCACTTCCAGGCAGCATAGCAGCCACAAGGGGGTAAGTGAAGATTGTTAGGTGACTTCTGCATGGTTGTCTACTTTGTCCCTCACTTGACTTGGGATTTACGAGGTCAGATGGAATTTAGGGAGTGTACAGTCCTGGTTGCCCTCCAATCATGTTGTAGTGTAGTACCATAGCTATGTAAAGCTATGCAGGAACTGAAGTGGTGGTACTGTACCACATATTCTATTGTACATGTGAATTACTTCACTGTTGAGGCATTTCACTGGCTTCATACTCCATCCCTGAATCTACTGTAGTACTCCAAAGAAATCATGTTTGCACTGTATTTGGGCAATGACAAGTATGTGTAGTTTACATTCAAATTGATATCATTGCAACATCACTGGACATCTGTACAGACTGTATTCCACACATACCTGTCATTTTGTTTGTGTTCACAGCACCTAAAACGTCAGATTTGTTTCATCCTGTAATGACTGACATGTAGTTGGGTATGTTCATGGATTCAATTAATAGATGAGTAAGTTAGTTGACAGGCATGTAGGATTTTCAATCAGGTGTCTAGGCTGCAGGGGTGAGGTAATAGGTGATTAGTTTGGTTATGGTTTGCAGGACTCTATTGTTCATGGCTGCAATAAGGGCTCTTGTTTTCACGACAGGGGAAAATGGGTGTATTGTTTGTATGCATAGTGGATGTGTAGGTATTTACCCTTTACTCCCTTTCTTTTGCTCCTACCCCCCTTCTCTATCCACCTCTGTCTATGTGTGCATTGGCATCATCTGGCAAAGGAGGAAGGGCACCAGCGAGTGGGGATGCTGCAGCCCACGGGATCCAGGAGGCTGGCACCAGTAGAGCCGAGGGGACCATTGGGACGGAGGATGAGGGGAGCACCATAGGAGAGACTGGAGCTACCACGACATCTGATTCAGATTCCTCCTCCGATGGCATCTCCCTGGTGGTGATGGACCCATCTGGGACATCACAGCACCATCCTTGTCTGCCACCCCCTTTACCAGCACTACCTTCCTTGTAGTTCTCCACCCAGTTGTCCAAGCCCGCTCACCCAGGAGGGTGGGCATCTCCTTCGCTGCAGGTACTTCTGCCCCTGTCAGCTCTGCTGCCCTCAATGAGGGGGCTATTGACTTCCTGCGGTCCATCTCCGTGGGGCAGACAACCATCGTGAATGCCATCCAGGGACTGCCATTCCAGCTGCAGCAGTCAAATGCCTCCCTGGAAGGCATTCACGTGCCTTGTCTGGCCTACATAGATTGTTTCAGGCTCTGACCTCCTCGTTGATGGCAGCCAGTGTCCCTTCATCTCCCATCCCTCCTGCAGCTACCTGTTCCCAATTCACAACCCCTCTCTCTTCACCCATCCAGGGCACACCTACTGACCAGCATGCACCCAATACAAGCACCACAAACGAACCCACAAGCATGCACATACACAACACACATCTGCATACACAACAGACACTTCCCGCACTGCCTCCCTTACAGTCACATCACCACTCACACCTGCCAGCACTGCATCAGCGTATTCTTGTCATACCCTCAACCACCACAAAAACAGACTCACAGACATCCACCCCACACACCACATCTGCACTCACCACGACTACCTTCTCTACCGCTTGCAGCACATCCACCTCGGTTGCACATCCCCCAACATTCACTCACATGTCTTCCATTCCCTCTCCCTGCATCTCTACAATCCTCCTCCCAAGATAGACATATGCACCCACTCACCCACCCAACATACACCCACCACACACATGCACACATTGCACACACCAGCATCCACGGGCAGGACACCAACATGTCACACAAGCACTCCCTTTACCTCTACTCCCATCCCTTATTCATGTGATAACCCCTGTGCACCTAAAAAGGTCTTCCTTGCCGCCATTGACCTGTTCCCCACTCCTGTCCCACTCCGTGTTGCCCCAAACGTCATGTCCCCTTGCCCCTACCAGGCCCTTCCACCTCCCATTCCTTCACTGCCCACTCTGGTCTTGTCCCTGCTCCTCCACCCAGTAAGAAGTCCACTTCTCCCAGAGCCAAAGTCCCCACTCCCAAGCCCAAACAGAGACACCACCCTTCCAAAACCATGCCACCCCCAAACCTCTAAGGTGCCTGCCTGTCACATTGATGCCCCTATAATGTGGAGGCCTTTTTGCTGTCAGGAGTCAAGTAGGGGCCATGACATGTGGACTATGTGCTATGTGCACTTCTGCACATTGGACTTGCCATTTGGCACTTTTTGTATATGGTTTATGTTTATTTCATGGTTCACAATACATCTGCCCACATTGCTGTGGTTGTCAAGATGATATGCTTGTCCTGGTTTCCTTATACATGGTGGTGTGACATCTGTGCGCAACGATGTGTGAGGTTTGTGTATGGGTTGTGTCTGTGTTGTTGCATGCACTAGGTAGATGTCATGTGTATGTTGTAATGTGTCTGACTGTTTGCTTGTGAGATTTATGGGGTGGTGTGTGCGTCTGTGTGTATGGTGCTGCATCTGTGGATTCCTTTGTATGTTGGTTGTACGTGACATGTCACCTGTGTCATTGTTTGGATGTCTGTTCATTTATATTGATTGTGTGTCATTGCTAAATATAGCTTTTTGTGTGTGTGAATGTGTGGTGATTCTTAACGTGCCTGTCTATGACTGCTTTCAAGTGTTTGTTATCTAGTTGTCCTTGTGTGATTATAGGGTGTTGTGTGTGGATGTGTATGACTGTGTTGGTAGTGTTTGTGTGCATTGTGCTGTGTGTTTGGCACGTATCTGCTTGGCTTTGTGTGTGTATTCGGTACTTGGCTTTTTCATATTTTGCGTGTGCATGTGTGTGTAGATGTGTGTGCTGGTACAGTAGATTTGTTTGTGTGTGTGTGTGGCCTTCGCTGTCCGTGCCAGAAGTGTGTGTTATGTGTGGGTGTGTATTACTGCCCTTTCCTCCACTATGTGCTAGGCGTACTTACGGTTGTCGTCTTCGTCGTTGTCGTTGGCCATGAAGGTGCATGTCGAGATACAACGCTGGGAGGACTTGCAGTTTGCTTGCCATTGCGGCCGCAGATGTGTCTGTGTACCTGGAGGTGAGTGTCTCCTTTCGCACTTTCTGTTTCCGCCAAGCTTTTTGTCGTGGTCAGCCCGCCCCAGAAATCCTGGCGGTCTGGTGACTCGTAATATGGTGGATGGCACTTTGGTTTCTGCCAGCCTGAAGATGGCGGCTCAACGTCAGTGGCGTTACTGCCGATAAGTTGGCTGTGTTGCATCGGGTTCACCGCCGTAGTCGTTATATGGCGTCCTGCAGCGCCAGCCTGGTGGCGGTCCGGTTACTGCCAAACTTGAAATGAGGGCCTCACTGTTGAAATCGATGGCCTTGATTTAATAGGGCTTTTATTGAAATTCACATCAGGCCTAAGGTGGCTTTGTATGCTAGGTCAGTTCCTGCCAGCAAATATTCACCAATTGTGACCCTGCTGGATGAACTAATTGAGGAATACCAGTGAAAAATAAAATAGTGGTTGCCGGCCATTTGAATGTACCCTTTGGGCCTTCTGTTTTAAATAAGGACTTCACTGAGCCTGAGAATGAACAATGGGGAATCTCTTGTCTTAAATGTGAACCACGTCTATACTTTTCTGATGATGCTCTTCAGCCAGCATCCCTGGTGCTTGTTCAGGGCATTAGGGCGTGCAATGAGCGCACTCGCTCTGAGAATATGTACATTTTTAAAGAGGAGCCTGTTCAGTCGTCATTGACTATGTCTTTCTCGACGTTAGACTCTGGCCATTCCTTGATGATATGGTAGTGGCCACCCGTACAGTCAATAACCATAATCCTCTGGTTATTAATTTAAAATGGGAAGCCCTCAGAATTCTTAGTCCCTATCATAGAAAATAATTATATCAGAGTTTCATGGCCTCGGGTAATGTCTAACCACAAAATACACGTTGAGATTTATCATTGGCTCTTGCTTTTTGTGTCTGCAATTGAAAATACATTTGATTCTCCAAAAGCTCTTCTTGATATTCAACAATGACTCTTTAGTAAACTACAGCACATTGTTATAAAACAAATTGGCACCAATCAGCATTCTACTCCGAGCGAACCGAAATGGCTTACCTCTGTGTGTAAATCTGCAAAAAACACCCTTGGAATGGCTACCAAAGGAGGCACGCCTGCTGAAATTGTTGAGGCCTGACATTAGTACAAAGCAATAAAGAAGAAAGCTAAATGGAAATGGGATAAAAAATGTGGTTGAAACTGGAGCGAGATGTTAGAACAAATGATAATCAATCTTTTTTGCATATAATTTCACATGGGAGTGTAGACATTGTTAGCAAGTCGTCAGTATATTCAACCTGAGAAATGGGAGCGCCACTTCTCTGCGTTATATGCCCCAAAAAGATCCTGGCATCCTCCCTGATGTTAAAAAATCTGATAGTTCTACAGAGATTACCTGTTGGTTTGTTCATCAGACGCCTAGTGAGTAGTTTTTTTTTAGCTTAGAGGACATTTACTCTGCCATCACGAATGACCTTTTTAAATCAAAACCCCAAGTGTGGGCTAGCTATCTAAATTCTTTGTCGAATGCAATTGTGGCAGGGGGTGAAATCTCTGATACATGGAAAGGGGCGAAAGTTATTCCTGTATTCAGGAAGCGTGACACTGGTAGTCCGTCAAATTATAAGCCCATAAATTTAATTGACACTCTGCCAAACATTTTCGCAAGGCAGATAGGTACATGATGATCTGCAAAGCTGGATCAGTTGTAAGATGATCTTATCCCCTTTAGAAACTGGATTTCGCACAAAAATGGTCACCGCTGGCCAGGTCTTTAGATTTGCACTCTTATACTGGAAATACACTTTGATAAATAAGCACAAATGATATGTTGCATTTATAGACCTGCGAGCAGCGTTCAACCTGGAGAGTTTATGGAAAATGCTAGCCAGAATGGTAGTTCCTGTTATTATCATCAATCTTATGGCCAGGCTACAACAAAGGAAAGTATGCACAGGTTATTTAGAGTAGCAGAGGGAGTTGACCAATTGCATTCCCATTCTTCTAGGTGTACGGGAGGGATGTGTCCTTACCCTCACGTTGTTTACTCTGTACATAAATGGAGTGGCAAAGGAGGGCATGGCCTGTAATAATAACTCCCCCATTTTGAATGGCAAAAAGGTTCCCATACTTTTACTGTTGTACTGTGATTTGCCGATGATTAATTACATATCCCGAAGACCCCAATGTGCCTACAGAAACGTATAGATACATTTTGTGGAACGTAGGGCCCTAGAGCTGAATGCCAAAAAAACTAAATTGGTGTTATTTGGAGCAAGAACAATTCGAAACTGCATTATAAAGATAGTTAATGTACCCCTCAAAAGGGTTTTTAGTTTTAATTAACAAGTACAGAGGTTAAGGGACCTGTTGAAAATGAGTGAAGCTATGAAAATTCAATGGTTGAAGTTAATAGCCAGTTGGTTCGGGAACCTGGGGGTGTCTAGACTGTGGGTAAATCCCTGTAATATCCAGGGAACTGAGTCTTCTACCTTGAAATCCTCTTACTGGGCAAATGTTCATGATCGGCAAGTCTTGAATGGGACCCTTGATCAACTATCTAGGTAGTTCTTGAGTATAAGTTAAGTCCCAGGTTTGCGATTTTTTTGGATACCATTACTCCACCCCAGCTAAATGCCTATATGTGTGATTTTGTTTGGATTGTTTACCGCTCATGGCTTTTAGCTCCAAGTGGAAGATAGATCTGTCCTCTATTACATGCCAGTTTGCGCCTTGGCTTCTGAGACTCAAGAACATAGGGGGTCATTTTGACCTCGGCGGTCTTTTTTGAAGACCGCCGAGGGACCGCCGTGCGGAAGACCGCCAGTGGTGGCGGTTTGCCGCTTGGCCTATTATGACCGTTGGCAGCTCTCCGTCCTTTTACGGAGGGAGAGCCGCCAACAGCCATACTGGCGGGAGGCGGTGAAGTGGAGGTTGCTCCACCTCCACCGCCACGCCAACAGAAAAACGCCCAGCGAATCACGTCCTGTGATTCGCTGTGGCGGTGTTCTGTTGACGGTGTGGTGTCGGCGGAGCTGCCCCCATGGCTCCCATCCCCTCCCGGAGGATCGACGGACCAGGTAAGTCGATCCTCCGTTAGGGGAGGGTGGTGGGGGGGTGTTGTGTGTTGTGTGGGTGCATGGGGGTGTGCGTGTGTGTATGTAGTGGGGGTGTGTGAGTGCGTGTATGCTTGCGGGGGTGTTGTGAGTTTGGGAATGAGTACGTGTATGTCTGTTGGTATGTCTGTATGGATGTGTGCATGTATGTTTGAATGTGGGTGTGCGTGTCTGACTGTGTGTGTGGATGTTGGCATGTATGTCGGTGTGTGTGCGTGTATGTGTGTTGGTGGTGCCTGCGTGCGTGTCGTGTGTGTATGAATGATGTTATGTTGGGGGCCGGGGTGGGGAGGGGGGTCCTGCCACCTTTGAAGGGTGGCAGGGGTGGTGGGGGGTGTAGGGGAGGGAGTCGGGTAGGGGTGGGTGGTGGTGGAGACCCCTATCAGAGCCAGGGAAGGAATTCCCTGGCACTGATAGTGCTTACCGCCATGGATTTCATGGCGGTTCCAACTGCAGGAAATCCACGGCGGTAAGCTGGGTCAAAATACCGCTGGCGGTATAGTGACGGCTGCCGGGCTGGACACCCAGGTCTCCAGCCTGGCGGGCGGAACAGAGAAGCGGTGGATGACCATGGCGGTAACCGCCATGGTCATAATACAAAAAAAAGACCGCCAGCCTGTTGGCGGTCTTACCGTCGCTTCACCGCCTTCCGCCAGGGTCATAATACCCCCATAGTCTTTTCACCTGCTCCAAGTATTGTGGACCTCGCTGTAAATAGGTACGGCAGATTTGTCTGAACATGGGAACATTTCGTAATGCAGTAGCTATGAGCATTTTGAAAGCTGATACTTCAGGTGCTATTGTGTTTGTAGTTTACCATTTTCTGCTTAGCATATGGTATACATGTGTGAAATTTCTGGCTTAACCATGATATTGAGAGGGTGGCTTTTATAGTCTGATAATGAAACTGATAAGATGGCTGCAATTTTTCCTTTTGTTGGCCGACAAAGGTTTATGCAACTTTGCAGTACTCTTTAGTCTATCTATAAGGGGAATTGTGACATTTTATTGCACGTAGCATTTTAAATACTTGTTTTCTAAATCGTGGGTATAGTGAATTAGCTGACGTTGTAGTTGTTTTATATGTATAATAATTTAATTTGATTGTCAAATCCCCTTTTAATATAAGCAGCAAAATGTATCCTGTTGGAGTTTCGAACCTTCATGATCGGCAAGTCTTGAATGGAACCCTTGATCAACTATCTAGGTAGTTCTGAAGCTTAAGTAAAGTCCCAGGTTTGCGATTTTTTGGGATACCATCACTCCACCCCAACTAAAAGCCTATATGTTTGATTTCACTTGGGTTGTTTACCTCTTATGGCTTTTAGCTCCAAGTGGAAGATAGATCTGTCCTCTAACGCATGCCCAGTTTGCGCCTTGGATTCTGTGACAGAGGAACCTATTCTGTTCTCCTGCTCAAAGTATCGTGGACCTCGCTGTAAATAGGTACGACAGATTTGTTTGAACATGGGAACATCTCGTTATGCAGAAGCTATGAGAATTTTGAAAGCTGATATCTCAGGTGTTATAGTGTTTGGAGTTTGCCATTTTCTGCTTAGCGTATGGAATAGGAGTATGGAATTTCTGGCTTAACCATGATATTGATAGGGTGGGTCATATAGTCTGATGATGAAAATGATGAGATGACTGCAAGTTTTGCTTTTGTTGGCCGACAAAGGTTTATGCAACTATGCACTACTGTTTAGTCTATCTATAGGGGGAATTGTGACATTTTATTGCATAAGGCATTTTAAATACTTGTTTTTTTAAATCATGGGTATAGTGAATTAGCTTACCTTGCAGTTATTTGATATGTATAATTCAATTTGATTGTCAAATCCCCTTTTAATATAAAGCAGGATAATGTATCCTATTGGAGTTTCCAACCTTTAGCAACACAAAAGGATGATGGAGGGAGTGCTGAAACCTTTTTAAACACTCACCCCTGGTCACAGATCTGGGTTAAATAAACTGTTCTTTTGCTCATCATGCCACCCCAGTTTGGACCAAGCCATATGTAAATCAGTCTTGACCCTGCTCCCCATGGGAACAGTCCAGCCCGAACTGCCAGGCCAGATCTTCCCTGGGCCGGAACCAAGCATCCTCGTACCGGTTTCAGAGTATCACCCCACATCAGCCAGGTTAGCTTGAATCCAGTGGCACAGTGAGTAAAGGACCCACATCTGGGCATACCCTGCCCACTTAGGGTGACTTTAGCAAAACAAAAGGATGGTGAACAGAGTGCTGAAACCTTTCAAACACTTACCCCTAGTGACAGATCTGGGTTAAATCCATCATTATTTTGCACATGCTGCCACCCCAGTTTGAACCCAGTCATATTCAAATCAGTTTTGACCCTGCTCCCCATGGGAACAGTCCAGCCCAAGCTGCCAGGCTAGGTCTTCCCTGGACTGGAAACAAGCATCCTGAGTCAGATTTCAGGGTATCAACCTTCATCAGCCAGGCTAGCTTGAATCCAGTGGCACAGTGAGCAAGGGACCCATATCTGGGCATACCCTGGCCACTTAGAGGGACTTTTAGCAACAGAAAAGGATGATGGAAGGAGTGCTAAAACTTTTCAAGCACCCACCCCCAGTCACAGATCTTGGTTAAATCTATTGTTCATTTGCTCACCATGCCACCTCAGTTTGAACCCAGCCACATGCAAATCAATCTCAACCCTGCTCCCCATGGGAAACCCAGCCCAAACTGCCAGACCAGGTCTTCCCTGGACTGGAAACAAGCATCCTGGGACCCGTTTCGGGGTATCACTCCTCATCAGCAAGGCTACCTTGATGCCAGTGGCACAGTGAGCAAGGTACCCACGTCTAGGCATACCCTGGCCACTTAAGTTGACTTTACCAACATAAAAGGACGATGGAAGGAGTGCTAAGCTTTTCAAACACTCTCCCCCAGTCAAAGATCTGGGTAAAATTCATCGTTATTTTGATCTTCATGCAACCATAAATTTGTTTTTTTCTAGCATGTTATATTTTTTTAACTATATGTAGTTATCTATGGAAATCGATGATAATGTATTTGTTTTGCCCCATACTAACGTCTCCGTAATGGAGAATTCATGTGACTACAAAGAAGTGTATGTTTTGAAAGAAAATTTTCATATTTTCAATTTATATGTTTATGTGGTTGATTTTATGAATTACGATCATGTATATGTGTGTTTTGACTGTGTACTTTGATAGTTATGGTACCCAAATAAAGTATTCTGAACTGAATGTATCACCATGAATGTATGAAAAATATTAAACTCAACATAAAAATAATTAATTACCATGAATATCTATCTATATCTCTCTCTCTCGCTCCATATATATATGTATATATATATATATATATATATATATACATTCAAAACAACTAATCAATCGACATAATTGCTATTTAATTAAAAAAATATTCAATTCATATATAATTGTTACAAAATTATAAATGAACTAATGTCTCACCCTGTATTCTACAAACCTTGTGGCCTACAAAATATAACTAAAAAAATAACTGTTCCATACTTCATTATTAACTATTACTTGATTACATTCCCACCCTAGATCTCTGCAAACCTAGCAGCCCACAACTAAAGTATAATTAAACTAAATATGTGTTCCATAATTTACATATTTAAGATTCAATTAGATAATTAATTTACAAATAATAATTAATGGTTAATCAATTATTACCTAACTAACTTCCCACCCTACGTCCCTACAAATGTAGCATCCCACAACTAAAATATAAGTATAAGAAATCAGTATAACATATTTTGCATAATTAAAAATCAATTAAATAGTTAATTAACAATCACTGATAACTTGTTAATTAACTATCACTTAACTTCCCACATCTTACCCTGGCAAAACTAACATCCCCCAAATAACATGCAACAAAAACAGTATTGCATATTTTACATAATAAACATCAATCATGTAATTAAATAAAACTTTTTAAATAATTCAGAATTAATTAGTACCTAATTAACTTCCCACCCTATCCACCTACACACCTAGCAACCCACTACGACACTATTAATTACTATTAAACATTGAATAAAAAATTCCAAATCACTTGAAATAAAAAGCTATATTTTAGATAAAATAACACCGTTTATAAAAGTAATAGTAACACATAATATTAATACATCTACTAAAAACCATTCAAATAATTTTAAAAAACAACATTTTCATTAAAACATTGATATTATTTAAAACATTACAACCTAAAAAAACGATGTTCTTGTTAATAATATTTGTGCATCACAATATTTGTGTATCACAATATTTAATTTCAAATATTTCTGTTTATTTTTAAGTTGGTATTTTGACAAACACCAGTGGGATAAAACCATTGTGAGAGTGAACATTACAAAACTTTCATTGGTGACTAAAATTCCTTCCTGTTTTAAAGTTGCAATTAGATTTCATGGATCAGTCACTATGAAAAAATCTACACTAGCAGGTAAAGGGTGTAAGATTTCTGTTTGTGCGATTCAGTCAGTGCGTGGATTAGATCACTGCAAGATTACATTTGTAAACTACTCCCCACATTTTTCACAAATATGGTTAAATAGTTTTCAGCTGTGACTGTAACCATAAACCTTTGATTGAATGCTGAAAGCCGAAAGGGGTATCAATTCACAAAGTGGAAGCTGTGGAAGTGGAATCTATTGGTGAGAGGCAATTTCTACTTTGTAAATGTGGGTTGTCAACATACAGGGGAGTACACAGCACTTCTATGCATTTCAGATGCCATTTGTATCATGAAAATTCCTTTTCTAGTAGCCACTTTGTTCAGGTATGGGATAGGGGACAAACTCAGGAAAAATAAATTGCCAATTTGTGTTTTTAACAGCATGATGGGACCCCTGTTGTCTGTTACAATAGTCCATCTCATCACTCCTAGCCCTTTCATTAGTATTCATAATAACATGCATACTGATGGGGCACAATTGGGTAAAACATATGCAGAGTACAGATCAGTACATTCATTATAGCATCAAATAGGCTGTACAAAAGCAGTCATTGTGCAAAAAACAGCAACTGCTTTGTGTCCCAGGGCTTTATACATCAGTACTTTAGTATTTGTATATCATAGCTTTATTACTTTTGTTTGAATAACACTTGACTATGATTTGGCTATGATCACACCATACATACTACAACAGGTTTACATTTACTTTGCTCAGACCATTTATCAAGGTTAATTAAGTTACTTTGATACCACAGGAATCTAACTGACAGATTAGATTTAGTAGAGACACAACCATTTCCTAATCGAAAGAAGTATTTACTTCTTTTTAATATGAATTAAACCATCCCTTCCCTAATGTATTGCATCTCCAGCAACATGATGACAATTGTGCTATTCAAACTCTTCCAATTAGCAGCTGGTTCTTGTCATCCTCCCTCTGAACACGCTTTCTCTAGCTACAGAAATGTCCAAGAGAAGTCTACCGTAATATTGCGCAAGAATAGGTGGGAACATAAAAAGAGTGGAAAGCTAAACGACAAAGCACTGTGAGCAAGCCACTTAGAGAACTGAATGTCCTTCTTGCTAGTTAACAACTCCCCCACTGTCATATTTTTAGGTAGGCAAACACCAAAGAGGCACACACAGCCACAGGGCATGGGGTGAGATACATATACAGAAATGGTAGGAAAGTATAGAAAGAAAACATTTGTTTCATTACATCACTCTGGCTTGTTGCTAATGTTACAACTGTCTCAATAATCAAGTTGTATCCTCTGACAAAGCAAACATTACTCTGTGGCCAGTGGTTTCTTATTTTGCTGTGTTAATACAGTGTTGCAAATTACAAACTACTGCTTGTGTCCTTGATTATACTCTTGCCATTTTGTTCTTGGCTGCTTCAATTTGGAAGTACCAATCTGTCCATGAGTGTTTTTTGAAGGATCCTGTACCATTTCACAAGCAATGTTTGTGTGTTTTAATGAGGGCGGGTGCTCCACGTGTGTTAGATAGTTGTGGCTTGATGTTGTACTCCACAGTTCTCTATCAGAGCTTTATGCTTCGTAGCTCCCCCAAAATTCCAGATAGTCAAAGGCATGCCCTGCCCTCACACTCATAGTATGATTGACAGAATAGGACCTTCTATATGTCCAATCATGATGCAACTACTGCTGCATGGTGATTGGCTGTGGAGCAGACCCATTCATATGGGCATGCTGCCACTCAAGTGTGACTGAATAGTGGTTCTCTGCCATATAGCATACAGCACCACTAGCAGAGGCTGGGAGATGCAGCTTTGTAGAGGACCATGTGCTAATTCTGAATCATTGGCAGATGCACTACAGAAGTGAAAGTACTGTCACAGAAATATAAATGGGAGAATGCAGTTAGTTTATGGGCAGTATATGTTTTCAGAAGATTGAAAGCCAACGTTCTGTGTCAAAATAATTACATTTTCAAAAAATATTTAAAGCTGAAATTTCTTTCTGATTTCAGAGGGCTGCTTTTGTTTCCTTGGTGCCATAGGACACTTACTGCTTGATATGGCTGGCATTTTATTATTCCTTAGAGAAAGTTTCATCATCTAGATTGATAAAGCCTTGCATGACATTTTATGAAAGGGTGTGCCATAAATGTTGTATACCAGAATTTCTGAATTGTTTGCAAATCTTTTATTCTGGTGAAACATGCAGAGTTTTGACCTCATTTTGCAAAGTGTTCCATGGAGATTGAAACCACAGCTACCCTGGATAGCAACTGTTCTATAAAATGTAATATTTGTACACATTTTTCAGACTTTTCTCGCTGTCTTGCTCAGTGTGATTGAAGGCTTTTTTGGTGTTCCAACACATTTTGAATTCAAGAACTCTCTCTGTTAATTGGTGTTTTGATTGTCAGCCTGGTTCTCCTACCTCACACATCCATATCCTTACTTGCTGCTGTTTCAAATTGGTTGTGTAGAATTATCTCTTCAGTTGTGTTTTTCAACCGCTCTGTGAAATGTCAACCCAAACCAAATGCCTTTCTATTAAATAACCCCATTGCAAATAGTTTAGTTTTTTCGTATGATAAAAAGTGAGGTCTTTGAAAGTGGAAATGTGCTTGCTCTAACATCCTTTATTCTTTTTCCTTCAATAACCTCCGTAAGAGGAAACACAGCCACCAGCATTCCTCTTCATTCTCCTCAGAGCAGAGGGACTGCATAGGATTGTATAAAGGTGTGTCAACCTTTCATACTACAACAGTCATCTCACTTAAAGTTCTGAAAAATCTAGGGCCATATTTGCAAAGGTGAAATTACAAATGTAGATTTACTTATATATAAATCTATGTGTTCACTATGCAAAATTTCAAAACTTACATTTACACTCTCTATGTGATAACATATAGGGAAAAGTAATGAAGTTAATTAATTCTTAAAGAATACTTTAAATGTTTTAACTCACTACATTTATGTCAACTAATTAAAATAATTTTAATATTAAAATAATTATCGTTAACCTAGAACTAATAAAATAAAATAGTACAGCACTCATCTAAATATTTTGCTCAATATCTAAAAAAACATTATAATGTAATTAATATTTGGTAGAATAAATTAGAAGATGTTTTTATAAATTGTAAAATCATTGTAAACATTTATTAAAAGGGTGATTTAGTTTCTTTAAAATAAATTAGTTGTTCATTTTTTAAATTATGATCCATAATATAAATAAACGTATTTTTGGTTTGCTTATAACTTTAGGGCCTTTGACAAATCTTCACAAAACTTTGCAAAAACAAGCATCATCCCCTACACATCCTTTCTGGAAAGTTTTGTGGTGATCATTCAAGTGGGGGCTGACAAAAAAGGGGTCAGGCGTCCCAAAATATGTTTTCCCCATGCAATTTTTTGCAATTTTCCATTGGAAAGTAATTTAGACACAGTGTGAGAACTTGGGTGTACTATATGATATGACTGTGGGGCCTTATTGTGCAGTACACTCACAAAGACCAATCTTAGGGCCAGTCAGGTATGTTTCCTTAATCTAAAGCTCAACCCTGGGTAGCTGTGGCTGTGAGCAGTAAGGTTTAGCAAAGGAGCAATGTCTAAAGCATTTAACAGCAACAAACAATGACATAAGAAAGTAACACAAAATGAAAGAAATGAGACACCAATTTATAACAATAATAACAATAGGTTATGTTTTCATGAACTTTTAGAGACCTTAATCATTAAAATCCACTGGAGGGTTCCGGAGATGTGAATTTTAGAAGTAATAAATAACTTTTATATTAACCACAAGCATGCTCTGGCCAACAAAAAGTTTGTAAACTTTTGAAAAGTTTCAAACAGTTAGTTTGGCAGCTCTGGCCAAAGTTAGGTGACCAAGTTTGGCAGAACTGAGGTCTAGGGGGCCAGAAAGGATACTTTGAAATGATACCTGGCCACCAGAGTATTTTTAAAGAAAGATCCAAACTTTATAGGATGACCACCATAGACATCAACGGAGTGGCCCTGATGCTTCAGGCAAAAAGATACTCAAAGGATGCTCTGGTTGTGGTACAGCCAACAGGGGTGTCTTTCTGGGTGCTCCTCTGTCCGTGGGTGAAGTGGGTAAACTTGGCTACAGAACTCAGGCTCCCCCAATGTCCTCTGTGCTGGGCTACTGGTCAGTCTGCACCACAGTTGGGGCAAAATCCTGAGGTGGGGCTAGTGTCCTTTGGTTGGATCTTGGATTTGTCCTCTTGAGTACCAGGCGACTGGTAGCAGTAAAACTTTTACAGTGGCTGCCAAGTTGTCGGTTTGGGCTCTTTCAGCTCTTGTATTCCTGGAGCTGCTTAAAGGAGATGAGCCAAGGGTGGTGCAGCTTCTCCCAAAGCCAGGAGCTGAAGGCACAGTCCAAAGCTCACAGCCCTTCCAACAGAGCAGGCTTTCTTTGAGCAAGTCCAAGCGCAGCGAGGCAGTCCTTCTTCAGTCCTTTCTCTGATTCCAATGTGATCTGAGGGCCAGGATGCCATATTTATAACAGGAAAGTGCCCTGAGCGGGCCACACGGTCACTAGCCAATGGACTACTTGGTACCCTCCTACCTAATGATGACGTTCCTGTGATGTGTGGCATCTGGCTACTCCAGAATGCCACATTCCTGCCCCTTTCAAGACACAACCCTTTCTCAGTCATAAGGCGCTTGGTAGCCCACTATAGAGGTGTGGTTGCCAGATGACTACAATACCACGATAAAACCAGTCTGAGGATGAGTTTCCCCTCTTTGGCCCTGTCTCTTTTTTGTCTGCAGGACAAGATTAATCCTGTTCAGGGGTGTTGTGGTTTGTGGCCCATCAGAGGTGGCTTCCCCTTTAAGCTCACCTTCTGGGCTAATTCCCTGGCAAAGGAGGTGACACCTCACTCTGCAGCAACTGCTCCTGAGCCTGGGAGTCATTCACAAGTCACCCGAGGTGGGCAGAAAGTTGTCCCTGTGTGTGGGTGCCTTTGTGAGGCCGCTGGACTAGCAGAAGCACAGAGTGGCAACTTTCTAAAGGCTTCATGCCATGATTAATTTGATGCCTTATATAGCCCAGTTAGGTAGTTCCATTCAGAAGTTAGCCAGGTTAGGATGCCACCTAGTAACCTTGTGTTAGCCCATGGGGCGACTAACCTCACCCACAGCAAAATAGCAATTAGGAAGTGTTGCTGTTAAGACATGTCAATAGTAGGGGAGATTTAAATATAATGGGATAGGGTGGCTTTGCCATTGGGTTAAATAGCAAAGCCACCCTAACTGGTAGTGAAAACACTGTCCTTCCAGTCTGCAGTGGCAGGTTGGTAGCATTTTTGCACTTTGTCACACACAGAGTGGTACAAATAGTGCTGCAGCCCTGAGTGGACACTCTGCTTTAAATGCCCTGGGTTCCCTGGGTACCATACACTAAGGACTCATAAGTAAATCAGCCCTTGCTAATTGGGTACATCCAATTCGACATCCATTTTCATAGGATTAAAACACTAGCACTGAGGTCTCATTAGTAGGCCTCAGTGGACTCTCAGAGTCAAAACAACCAGCAGCATCAGTCTAAAAATGTGAGGGTGAACATGCAAAAAGAGGCATTTACTTGCACACAGCCAGAATCGAAATGGCTGAATGGAATTACCCCAGACTTGACAGAAATCTTGATCTTGGTCCAGAAAGTGCGCTTTTTGTGATATGATGTATCCATTATGTAGGTTTTGAGAGATTGTAGTTGAATTTTTTTTATATTTCATGCTGCAGAGGATCGGTTGATCTAACAGATCAAAAGATATGATCTGATTGGCTATCATTACATCAACAAAGATGAGGTGGCAGCCATTTAAGGGCTTGGCAACTCCATCCCCTGTCCTGGAAAAAAATGAAATAAAAACATATAGGAGGCAGGATAGGGAAACCCTGTCCCTAGGGTTGTTGGGTGGGTAATGTGCCCAAAAATGTTTTTTTGGGGATCTCAGCTCTAGGAAACAAAACACAGCCTCCTGTGCATTTTAAGTTTGAGACCACTGGGTTATGCCAGGGCCCGGGGGTTAGCCTTATTTAAATTTTAATGAGGATGGCGGCATGGTTCCCCCCTCCCAGAGCCCAGGGGTCCCAGGGACATCATCCACAAGGGCTGATACTCTTAATTAGGAAGTAGGCATGCAGCCCCCCTCTCTGAGCATCATTGACGCCCCTGCAAACCCATCCCCTGGATGCTGTATGATATTTTGGGGGAGGAGCGTGACCCCTCTCCCTGAGCCCTATAGAGGCCACTGGGGCCCCATATCATGGAGATGAGACTGTCAGTTAGGAAATTGCACCCCCCACACAGTCTCTTAGAGGTACTGGGGACCCCATTCCTAGGCGTGAAGAGTTACATTTTGTGGAGGGGACGTGAAGCCCCCTCAGCCATGCACTAGGCCCAGGGCCACATACCCTAAGGCTCAATATGAGCATTGTCCCTGGGGCACCATCCTCTGGGTCACTGCAGTTTCATGCCCAGGAGAGTGTAGGCATTCCCTGCCTACACTCAACCAGGCAGCAAACATAACTTTGCTCCCACCTTGGTGGGAGCAGAGAAAAATGATGTTCTCACCTGGGCAGGTGAAAAGTAACAGCTGGCTCCTGACAGCACTATAATGGCTACACTGGGGAGCCTGGGGGCTCATCCATGGTCCCCAACATTTGTACCTGTTGTGGGGGCCCCCCCTTTAAAAATAAATTTGCATTCTCCCACTGACACTCGGTGTGGCTGGTAGCTAGGGTGTTGGAATGGGCAGCTGAGCCTTGGTGCTCTCTCCACTGTCCACAACTGATAAAAAAATGAAAATGAAGTGTGGGTGCCCTGGGTTTTTCACTGGGGCACTAAATTTGTTTTAAAAATGTGAAAAAAGAATAACAACCCAACTCCACACAACATCCTCTCCCCATGGCAATCTTGACCCTGGGGACCGATCCACTGGGGCTCAGGCTAAATATTCAATTTCTTTTTTGGGGGAAGGGGACCACATAGCTTTGCAGCCCTGCTCCCCAGGCTGATCCCGGCCCCGTGGACCCATCCTCCTAGGCCTGGCCTAAAATATTTTTTTTCTGGGCAGCACCCCTCCACAGGCTGATCATGGCCCTAGAGACACCATCCCCAGGAAGGGGACTAATTTTTTTTTTTTTGTGATGGGTGCCATATGGCCATGGTCTCCAGGGCCGATCTTGGCCCGAGTGACCCCATCTCTGGTGCCACCCCCCCTCAGAATGGACCCCACTGCCTCAGCAGGCTCCCTGTCTCCTGCTGGACCAGCACTGCTGTCAGCTCCCTCTCTATGAGATCAATTGTTTCTTCTGTCTCCCTGCCTGCATCTCCGTGGGCAGGGAAACAGAGGAAACCTCTGCTTGCAGTGAGGGAGAGCTGTTTGACTTAACTGCCGCCAAGCCACAGCAAACTGCTATGTCCCTGGGTTGGGCATCCCAGGACATAGCAGGAGCTGGCACTGGGAGGTGTCAGGTTCCAGCGCCATCTGTAACTCTGTAATGAGGGCTGCGTGGCCTCCCTCCCATGAAAAGAGCCCTGGGGAGGTGGTGGTCTCCAGGGCTGCAGGAGTCTGAAACTGACACCCTTTCTATTTTTTAATATTTGCCTCGGGAGGTGGTGGTCTGTGGGGCTATGGGGGGGCTGAGCAGCCCCCACACATATTTTAAGACATGCACTGGGGAAGTGGCAATCCCAGGGGCTGCAGAAGGCCACACGCACACAACTTTAGAAACGCCCCAGGGAGGTGGTGGTCACCCAGGCTGCAGGGGACTGCATGGCCCCCCAAATACTAGAAATGCCCCAGGGAGATGGTGGTCCCCAAGGATGTGGGGGGGATGTGCACAAATTCAGCAATGCACATTTGGTGGTGGTTCTTGCTGCTGCAATTGATTTAAAGCCCTGAAGAGGTAGTGGTTCCGGGGCTGCAGGTGGGGCCAGGCAGCCCCCACTGTTGAATTTTTTTAAAGCCCAAAGGATGTGGTGGTCCCTGGGACAGCAGGGAGACCGGAGCCCCCACCAGCTTTATAGATGTAAAAACCCACGGGACCTGGCCCACCTGGGGTCCTCACAGAAATAGGCTGCAAATTCCTGAACTTTCTAAATTTGCAGCATAATGTTTTTAAAAATGCTTTTTAGCCCAGGGGGGCCCTCTGGGACCCCACCACCAGAGCTAAGGGGTCAGGGTGGCCAATATTCACGAAGGGTACTTATTAATGGCTTATTAATATGAATTGTTGAGTGAATTTGAGATTTGTTGCAAGATTTCCAAATGCCTGAAATGATTGCTGTGGTGAAACGCAGTGCACATCTAAAATCGCAAGATTTTGTGTCAATGGGAAAAGGATATGCAGATCAAGTCACAAGGTTTTGCGCATTAAACAGTATATCACTCAAGGCTAAGTGGGAATTGTTTCCTGAAGACGATGAAACATGTAGAAATCATGCATTACATGTGATGGGTACATTGGAAGAATTGAGAACGCTGCAGAATAATGGTGATAGGGAGGAAAAATGATCATAGAGCAAAATGAAATGTGTACAGTTACAGGATGAATTGTGGGTTTCAAAAGCGGGTCAATGGTTTTGTCGAACAGTTTGATGTCTCAAATGGCTATGCACTATCATGGTCAAGCGCATGTTGCGAGGGATGCAATGATTTACACTTTCAAGCGGAATTGGTTCAATCCGAGGTTTAGACAAGTTACTGAAGAAGTTTGCCATTGTTGCGTCATTTGTCAGCAAATGAACATGGGAAAAGGGACCATGTTTAATTTGAGCCACATAGGAAGAGCAGGAGGTCCATTCAGCAGAATGCAAATGGATTTTATGAGGTGTCTGTGTGTGGAGGTTTGAGATGTGTGATGGTGATTGTTTGCATCTTTAGTCACTGGGTTGAAGCATACCCTACACAGGTCTCACACTAGCGAAACTACTGCTTGGGGAACTTATACCACGTTTTGGACTTCCAATCTCTTTGGAATCAGATGGGGGAAGTCACTTCAACAATGAAGTAGTGAAATTACTATGTGCAGCCTTGAACATTGAGCAGAAGATGCATTGTAGTTACCGGCCTGAAGCATGAGGACTAGTGGAACAGATGAATGTTACCTTGAAATCAAGAATGGCGAAAATGTGTGCGTCCACGAATATGAAATGGCCTGACGCACTGCAGATAGTTCTGATGACAATGAGAAACACCCCTGACAGGAAGACAGGATTGTCACCACACTAGATTCTCGTGGGCAGAGCAATGAGGTTGCTAGTGGTTCCTGCAAATGCTCTTGTGAACATAACAGATGATATGGTGTTGGAATACTGCAAAAGTCTGGCTGATGTGGTTCACTCTTTCTCTCAGCAGGTGCTACCATCCCAAGATTAAGGACACAACCTGGGAGCGGGTGACTGGGTTGTGGTCTGAAAACATGTGAGGAAGACATGTTTGGAATCTCAGTGGATACGCCCTTTCCAGGTAATTTTAATCACTACCACAGCTGTGAAGTGTGCTGGAGTTCCGAACTGGATACACGCAAGCCATACGAGAAAAGTGGCATGTCCTTTGGACAATGAGTTGTTGAGAGTACCAACAATGACCAGACAAACCTCAGAGCCGGAAAGAGAAGAAAGAGGAAATGAGACCAGATCTGAGCAAGTTGAAAACGGTTCAGTCACTCCTGTGAGAGACGAAGAAGAAGATCTCCAGGAGAGTGACAGTGAACCAATATCAATTGAGGCAGCAGGAGAATCTAGTCAGAGGAGGAGACTCCCAGAAGTAGATGATTTAGGGAGACAAACAGAACAAACGCCAGACCCCGAGGGGAAAGGAGTTACGGCGGATCAGAGCCAATGTGATCTGACTCCTCCTGAACCAGTTGCTGGTCTGTCAAGAGAAACTACTGCAGAGCAAGAAGAAGTTTTAAGTTCAACACTGAAAAGAGCATTGACCAAGGGTCCACTGAAAGGAGATAATTGGCCAGAATCACACCCAAAGAGAAAGGAATAAATTGTTGTGACAACAAGAGTGGAAGAAGTAGATACGACAAGAAGGGAAGACCTAAGTGAAGGAGAATTGAATGGAGACAGAAAGTTGAAAAGAAAGAGAATAGCAAGTCAAAGGTACGCAGGTCCTGAATGGGCGTATGCAACAACAAGTAAATGGCAAAGAAAGTTTTTGTCTTTTTGTTTTCATCGAGATATTTAAAGTCAATATTTTGGCACTTGAAGAGAGCTGATGAACTGAACTGTAAAAAGAAAATTACAAATTGAGAAAAGGTACAAAGAAAAAGAGACTGTTGAAAGTAACCGGAAAATACTTTTTGAAAACCTGATTTGGCAAAAAAAACTGATTTGACAAGCTGCTAAACCAATTTTTGACAAGCTTACCGATTTTGACAAATGGATCCTGGAAGTGAGACTGAAGCTATAAATATCTTCTGAAAGAAGATTTTTGTTTTTGATTTTGCTGCATAGTTTCTAAATGTTCTCTTCTACTTTCTAATTCTTTACAGATCATGAAACATTAGCCAGCAGGGCAGGAAGAATAGGTGCTGTAATACATGAGTATTGGTTTGGCCTTTGTATGTGTGATATTGTGTGTGATATTAATTGTGGGTATCACTGTTCTTGACATGGGTAAAGACAACCATACTTCAGCTTTAGAGATGACTACTGCATTAAGAGCAATAGAGAAGTTTAGGTTAGATGAGAAGTATCTGCACGTAGACAATACACAAGGGGAACTTTCTTCTAATGTGTTCTATGACTTATTGCGTATGTTGAGACAATGAATGTGAGGAATTGTTGTGTGTGTACGCAGATTCCTTCATCAGTCGAAGAAGGAGTTTCCTATCATAGTTTGCCTCTTACTTATGGAATAAGTTGTAGTCTGTTACTAACAAGATTCTATAACCAGGAGTACATTCAATGTTTCTATTCCAACCATGATGTGGGGTTTTCGTTTTTCCTCATAATTAGGTTCCTGAGTAGAATAGCGAAGGACAATGACGTAGTATTAGTAAGTGGTTTCTTCGAGCCTACATTAACGTTTGGGACAGCTTACGCTCACAAGAATAATTTGACATGCTTGCTTACACCTTTAGAAAAGAGCTTCTTAGATCAGACAGATGACAGGAGAAAAGCATTAAAGGAGAAGTTAGAAAAGGGCTTTGAGAAAATGACTTTTAGAAATGATTATGCTTTTAGTGAAATAAAAATACGAGGGAAATTAGCTCTAGATGAGCAACATGTAGGGAAGCTTTGTGCATATAGTCCTAGAGCTAGTACTGACAGTGTGTTTGTGGGAACAAGTGAATGTAGGCATGTGTTTTAGTTTCAGAGTAAATGGACATGTATGTTGAATGGACATGATCCAGCAATTCCTGGTACATATTACATTTGTGGACCTAATGCTATTACCATCTTTGAAGAGAATGGTGTGGCACATGTTACTTGGGGATAGTTTTCCCAAAGGTTTTCCAAATTGATGATTTGAAAAGATTACCAAAATTGACAGAATTATATCACAGTAGAGAAAGGGGAGAGTCTCCTTCTGGTATAGTGGGAGATATATTTGGAGTAATAATTCCTTCATTGGAGTTGTTCTGAATTCTATGAAGATTTGGAAATTGTCTACTATTGTGGATAACATGCTGACAAATCTTTCAGGAGCCGTGATCCTAATGGATACAGAAATGGCTGTGGTGAGATCTATAACTCTTCAGAACCGCCTTGCATTAGACATTCTTTTAGCAAAAGATGGCAGAGTTTGAAAAATGTTTAACTCAAGGCATTGCTGCACGTATATTCCTGTTAATAGTAAAGAAATTAGAAGCTTGCTTACTAATCTGACTAATGAAAGTGCTGGTCTGAAAGACGTGAAAGAACCAGGGGGCATATTTATACTCCGTTTGCGCCGGAATTGCGTCGTTTTTTTGGACGCAATTTCAACGCAAAACTAACTCCATATTTATACTTTGGCGTTAGACGCGTCTAGCGCCAAAGTCCATGGAGTTAGCGGCATTTTTTAGCGTGGACACCTACTTTGCGTTAATTATATGCAAAGTAGGCGTTCCCATCTAAAAAATCGACTCCGAGGCATGTGCGTCGGATTTATACTCCCGGGCAAAAATCACGCCCGGGAGTGGGCGGGTAAAAAAAAATGACGTACGGCCGCTTTTGCGCCGTTTTTTAGCGCCTGCAAAAGGCAGGCGTTAAGGGACCTGTGAGCTCTGAAGGAGCCCAGAGGGGCCCTCCCATGCCCCCAGGGACACCCCCTGTCACCCTTGCCCACCCCAGGAGGACACCCAAGGCTGGAGGGACCCATCCCAGGGACATTTAGGTAAGTTCAGGTAAGTGTTTTTATTTTTATTTATTTGTGGCATAGGGGGGCCTGATTTGTGCCCCCCTACATGCCACTATGCCCAATGACCATGCCCAGGGGACAGAAGTCCCCTGGGCATGGCCATTGGGCAAGAGGGCATGACTCCTGTCTTTGCTAAGACAGGAGTCAGTCGTAAAAAATGGCGCAAATCGGGTTGAGGCGAAAAAATGGCCTCAACCTGACTTGCCCCATTTCTTGACGCCCAAGCTCCATTTTCCCCTACGCCGGCGCTGCCTGGTGTACGTCGTTTTTTTTAACGCACACCAGACGGCGCCGGCGGCTAACGCCGGCTAACGTCATTCAATAAATACGGCGCCCGCATGGCGCTTCAGAATGGCGTTAGCCGGCGCTAATTTTTTTGACGCAAAACTGCGTTGCCGCAGTTTTGCGTCAAAAAGTATAAATATGGGCCCAGGTGTTTGGGAAAAAGTTGGCAAAGGATTTGCTTCAGTGGGAAATTGGCTCAGTTGGGAAAGGGATAATATTTAAAATAATACAAGGGATATTGATTATTGTGATTTGCCTAATTGGAGCATGTGGAATATGTAAATTATGTAAAATGATTAAAACGAAGAGGATGAAAAATTATCAGAGGAGGGAAGAAATGAAAAGGCAAAATTTGTTTAAGGAAAATTCAAAAAGGGAACGAAGATTTAAAGGGATAGAGATGAAATTTTTTTAAGCTGAAGTGAAAGGAAACTGTGTGGGAAGATTTGGTGTGATGACACATTAAGTCATTAGAGGAGGGATTGTTAATGCTGAGTTTAATTATGGGTTTTAGTGTTGAATTTGCATAGAAAATGTATTAACTCAGAGAAAAATAATGCACACATTTGAAGTCGCGCCCACGTGAGTGTCCGCCAATGTTCACAAAGTGCACTTATTAATGGCTTGTTAATATGAAATGTTGAGTTTATGTTTGATTATGTAGTGATATGTCATATTAGGGTTATGTGTAATGTATTAGCTTTATTTATTGGAGGCCTTAATTTTGCGAGGTCTTGGCCTAGTTTCACGGCCTGATTCCAAGCTGCATTTCTTAGGAGTTTTATAAATTGGTTGCTAAGAGAATTAAATTGTGATTTTCCACTGTTCCGACCATGTGCTTACAGCTGAAGTTAGTTCTCATCAGAAAGTGCTTGCTAGAAGATGCTATACTTGCTAGTGAAACAATGTTTATTGTAATGTGTGTAAGACTGATCTTCCCAGGAGAAGACAATGGATGCAGTGACTGGAGTATAAGTTGCAACAATATAGATACCTCACAAGCCGTACGATGGGAACAGGAGAAGAGGAGCCAATCATTGACATGTGAACCATGTAGCAGTAATACTGTAGATTACGGGTTTTTAGTTTCATTGGACTAAATGTAAATATGTGATTCTCTGAACAATGAGAATGTGGGAAGTAGTTTTAGGAAATATAACTTAGCCGACTTCACGACAGAAGAACGGCCATTAGCTCTATTCTTTCATACTATCCAGAGAGCCCACTTTTCGATTATTCTTTTCTGAACTGCATGAAGAGACTTTGCTTATTCTGAACTTTGATGCTGAATCCTGACGTCTTGCTGACCGAACTGATGCCCTTTTGACGAAGACTGTCACAGCTTCCTGAAACATATTGAGGACAGGTATACAATGACGTTACTGATTGCTATGTCTATTTGTTTTTGTTTCTAGGACCCAACCGTAATTCTGATAAAGGCATTGTTGGAAAATGGGTTATTGGAAAAGGCAGGTAAGTACCTACAACTTAGCAATAGGCCAATAACCTCCACTTAGGTCCAATTAGGTCTCAATAAATTAAACCCAGCTCAACCCTTGGTAGCTTGGCAATCAGCACCAAGGTTTAACGTAGGAGACAAAGCGTAAAGCCCTCAAATATCACAAAACAGTAATTAAGTAAAACACAGAAAACAGTTCAAAAATCCAAAACCAATTTATAAAAATAGGAAATATTTGTAGCTTTAAAATGACATCAAAACGAATACAATCAGATAAAGGGAACTGGACTAATGAATTTGTAAAGAATTCATGCTTTTTAGCTCTTAGAAACGAACAGCGCCAATCTGGTCATCTGGTCGCACCTCGACCGGGGCAAAGTCAAAGCCCGCAGGAGGCCTCGGTCAAATGTTTCCCTTAATACTTATTCGTTTTTCTGGAGATTTTCTTCAGCGGGACCAACTTGCCAGTCCAATCTGACCTCCTGAACCTCGGGATACACATCGCAGAAGCTCTCGGTGGAGATTTTTACCTTCAGACATAGTCATTTTTTCAAGATGAAAATCCTTCGACCGGGGCAAACCTGGATCTTTATCCGACGTCTCTGCAGTCCTTTTTGGATACACTGCCTGGGAGGTCCTGGTCAACTTCATACGTTTGGACTTAGTAACTTTTTCTGAGATTTTCTTCATCTGGACGAACCTGCAAGTCAGGCCGGGTCATGGTTAAGGCAAGCCAGCTAGAGTTGTTGCAGTGGGTCGGTCCCTTTATGGAGCTTTTTCCCAAAAGTTCTCCAAACGTCTCCAAACTATGTCCAGATGTTCTTTTAAAATTCTTTTGAGGTCCACAGCTCACCCCAAGGTTCCAGAAGCTCTGAGATGTTTCTTGAGGGTGCAGACTACAACTCCCAGAATGCACCTGGCGCAAACTCCAAAACGGCTACTGGACAGTGGTTAGCTGGTAATTTTCTTCAGGAGTTGGTGTAGAGGATTCTAGTTAGCAATTTATCACCTAATGGAATACAAAAATAGTGGCTAAGCAACTGGTTCGCACTTCCCATGTGCATATCATGTAGATAGTTCAAATTTTCGAACTAATGTCGCATGGGACTAGCTGCTCCTGGTTATTTTCTTCATCTGTTGAATAATAAAAGAATTATGAATGGTGAAAAGTGACTACACAAGACTCGTAATTTCTGACTGGACTTCATAAAGAAAATAGGGTGTGCCGTAGTATTTTGAATACTGTATTAGAAATGTATCACCTGTAGCAAACAGGGATTCCCTCCTTGAACCTGTTGAAACCAGGCAAAGGACTTCTTGTGGTGGAGCCCAAGTGTGCAGCTGGTGCAGTCCTCCAGAGTGCAGTGTCCAGGTGCAGGTCAGGGGTCCAGCAGGGCAGTCCTTCTTCTTCTGCAGTTCTTCCTTGTTGGAATCTGGTAGGGATCTGAGGTGTGGGTGCAGGTCTGCCAGTTTTATCCTTGCTCCTGGGTGAAAAACAGGGGATCCTGGTTCTCCAGTCAGGTGCAGGGTCCTTCCCCCTGTGGTGACCACTTACTGCGAAGTGTGGTACAAATCAATCCCTGGGAGCAACATTCCTCAAAAATCCATCATGACTGAAAGTGATTTTTGGAAGTTACATCTGGCTGAGCATACTCACTTGTGTAGCTGGAAATCTTAAACACACCCTTCTCCTGCCCTCTCTTAATCTAATCAGGGGGGCACCTATTTGCCTTGTTTTGCAGGATGTGAGGGAGGTGCAGGGTTGCTCCAAATGTTCTTCTGTGCCTTTAAAGAACAGTTTGGCAGCCCCCCCCCCTCCTGCTTCCCCATCTGCTGAGGGAAGATCTCCTCCCCCAGGCACATCTATTTGTGTTGAGCCAGGCCACTTCACAGAGGCTGGCCAATTAAAGCAAAGCAGGAAATCACTGCAGGGCTGAAGCTGGCAACTTTACAGGTTTAAAACTCTTTACCTGAACATGTTATATCAAATCCAACAATTGTAAATTGTGGGATTGGTTATAACAATTAATTTGATACCACACTTCAGGTATCTTACACTTAAGGGGACTTTATAAATTAAAATAAAGTCTCCCCATTCTAGCCTACGGAGGCCATTCAATACAAATTGGGGAAAACAATTCGGCTGTTTTACCTCACCAGGGCTCATAAAACTATTTCTAGAAGGTCCCTCGCATAGTTACATGGCACCCAGCCCTAGGGGCACATAGGCACATCTTAGGGGTGACATATGGAACAATAAGGTAGTTTAAGACTTTGGAACTACTTTTAATTCCAAAGTCGAATTTGCATGTAAATTTAATTTAAAAGCAGCCAGCAAGGCACAGGGCTCCTCAGCAGTGCACCTATGGGTGCACTACCTATGCTGGGGCCCCTAAACTTACATGCACTACCATAAATTACAGACTTTTAGGTAGGTTGATTTAGCCAATTTTAATTAGCCTACTTTGCATACTGATTTTACACGGAGCACAGGCACTGGGACTGGTTAGCAGTACCCAGGGCACCATTAGAGTCAGGAAAACACCAGCGAAAAATGGGGACAAAAAGTCAAAAACAGGGCCTCTCCAATCAGCCCTGTTTTCTCATACAAGCCCCCTCCCCAGCCCACACGCCCAGGAGACTCAGCCCAACCCTGAGAGAGTCTCCCTGGCTTGTTAGGCGAGAAAGACAGTGAAGAGAACTGGCTGTCCCTTTGCAGGGCCTACTCTGCCTTACATCCTCCTGTCAGGGTCACTCTCTCTGAGTAGTGAACCCATCCCCACAGTGAAAGGATCCATCTTAAAATTAAACTTCCCTCTAGGGGGGTCTTCCTTCTCTCTCTCTGCCATCTTGGGTAGTGAGGTGCCCACCTCCCCTATCCCTAACTTTGCTAGGGCGACACCTAGCTTTCCCAAAGAGGTCACCCAACACTTGAGCAACCCCACCATGACCAACAGGGCCAGGGGTCCTACTTTGCTTTTGGCACTGGGGTCTGCCTCCCAGGCCAAGTGCAGTGCTGCCAAGAAGGCCAGCACCCAGCAGAGGCTACTGATAGCTGTCAGCACCCAGAACCACACCCTAAGCTCTCCACTGACAGGTGGCTGAGCTGCTTTAGGGGCAACTACTAGGTCCTGGCACTCCTCTTGCTATCTAGAGTGGGGGGCTTCCACCTCCTGAGGCAGACACCCTCCTTCCACTCTCCCTTCTGTCAGTGCAGGGGCAACACCCTGCAGCTGGACAGCTGCCTGACTACTCAGGACTTCCTTGGGGTCAGGTGGAGCCTCACCATCACCAACACTGAGCTCCCCCTCTACTGGGGCAGAAGGCCTTTGGCTTCCTGGAATGCTTTTTAAGAGTGGCCTACCATTCCTTTTCCTCTTTCCTTTTTTTGGGGACCCCTGTCTCCTAACTGTAGGAACTAGCTCCCCAGAACTTTGGGTTGAAGGGCGCCCTGGGCGACCACCCCATTTGGGACTAGACTCACCTCTGGGATGTCATTGCCCAGGATACAATCTAGGGGTATGTCAGCACTGACTACCACCCTAAACCAGTCAAGGATACCCTCTCTAGGGGTACTATGGCTACAGGTTTGGAGGTGACCTCCCCTGTGGCTAGCCTGACTTTCCTGGTCTCTCCTGGGACAAAAATGTCTGGGGTCATCAACCGATCACTAACTGGCACAGGTGTCTCTCAGGCCAGTGGTATGGATCCCATTCACCTGAATGGGGTGAAAGTGCGTACTCCCACCCTCAGGGATCACCAGCTCATCATCTGGTCCTGTCTCCCAGCCCAATGCTACGAGGACCTCGTCTTCTGATGAGTCCTCCGCCATGGCTACACTGGACAGCCCAGTGCTAACCACTTTCCTTGGACAGGCTGCATCTCCCCTGAAGCAACCTGTCTGCTGACAGTCAAAGCAAGCCTTAAGTGGTCATTATGAACATGGCGGTAAACACTGCATCGCCAGCGGTGACAGTAACTACTGCCAACAGGCTGGCAGTCCGGACCGCTAAATAATGAAGCCCCTGAGAAACAGCCAGCGGGACAGCCACACAATGCCATTTCGGCAGTCCCGCCAATGACGGGGGAGGCCATCCTCAGCCTGGGGGAAAGGCGCTACCCGCCCACCAAATAATGAAACACCACACTGCCATCAGATCCAGGGTGGGAACCACCGCCATGCAAAGGTTGGCAGAAATGACCCATATAAAGGGAAACACTCACCAGAGACACACAGAACACGCCGACACTGACATGGAGCGAGAGTTTTAAATAATCCCAGTGCTTCTCCTTGCCATATTTCTCTAGGACCATGACCGACAATGAAGATGACGACGGTAAGTACCCACCCACAACACAATGTACTCCCAACCCCCCCCCAGCTCAAGCCGTACATACCATAACAAGATGTACTTACCAGACACAAGCCAACATATACATGCACCAATGGACACACCTGTGCACACCACACCCCCACAGTGAAACGATGCACAACGGCTCAATATTGTGCCAATAGGACTGCTGGGCACTAAACTTTACTTCAACTGCATTCAAAACAAATGCACAAACAAGGCCATAGGCCAGTCCAAATGTGCAAGCCCCGGAAGGGCAAATATAGGCTACACTTGACTCCTACAATGGCAAAGGAAACTCCACTGAGAAGGGGCATCTAAGGGCCAGCCAGGCACCTTAGCGATCAGGGGAAGGGGGTCCAGAGTTGTTGAGTCACATTTTGAAGGGGGGTCTTGGGCTTAGGTTCAAGAGGTGGAGGTGGAGAGGGTTTGGGCTTACCCTTGACAGTAGGGGAAGTGGGCCTAGACCGGGGGGTGGCAGAGAGACCTGGGGCAACACGTGGCTTCTTCCTCTCTGGGGAAGGGGCACAGGAATGGTAAGGGCAGACTGTTGAGGACTTTGAAGAGGAAGGAGTGGACTGGGCTAGGGCATGGGATCATTAAGGGGCAAGACGGGGTGGGTCAGTGGGTTCAAACAGGTCAACACGGGAGAAGAAAAACTTCTTAGGTGCAGTTGGAGGGGTTTTGGAGCCAGGTCTGGGTGTGGAGGTTGAGGGAGTGGTAGTACGAGGTCTAAGTGTGCTGGACATGGATGCAGGTGCCTGTTTAGTATGCTCATGTATGCTGGATGTTTGTGGTGTGGATGAGTGTGTGCGTTTGAGTGTTTTGGGAGTGGGGGGTGGACACAGTGGTATAAGACATGCTACCAGTGTATATCGATGTTGTGTGGGTATCTGCAGGTCTGGTGAGTGTGCTGCAAATGTCTGTGAATGGGGTTGTGGTGCAGGTGTGGTATCTGGGGTACATGACTGGATGTTAGCTGTTGTGGTGCCTGCAAGAATGGGGGCAGCAGCAGTGATTGAGGGTGCAGTGCATGTGGGTGTGCATGGTGAGGTGACAGACACGGAGGCGGGGGAGGTTGACACAGTGGGGGAGGTGGATGTTGTTGTGTGTGCTTTGGTATGTTGGGTGTGTGCTTGCCTGTGGTGGGAAGTGTGGTGCTTTGTGTTTCTTTGTGTGGTCCTTGTGTGTTGATCTGTGTGCATGGCGGTCTGTATGTGTGCTCGGGATGGGTGAAGGCAGTGAGGTGCTGGAAGGGGTAGAGGTGGTGGGAGGGGGGACATAAAGACCAGGGATACTTGTTGCTGTTGAAAAGAGGAGGCCATAATCTGAAAAGATCTCTGTAGGCCAGACATGGCACCCTGAATGCCTTCCAGGTATGCATTGCATTGCTGCATCGGGGATGCTAGCCCCTGGATGGTATTTATGATGGTTGTCTGACCTACATAGATGGTTCTCAGGAGGTCAATAGCCTCCTCTGTGAGGGCAGCAGGGCTGACTGGGGCAGGGGTTGAGGTGCCTGGGGCGAAGGAGACGCCCACCCTCTTGATTGAATGGGCACGGGTAACTCGTTGGGGAGCTACTGGGAGGGCAGTGATGGTATGGGGAGTGGCGGAAGATGGGTCCGCCACCACTAGGGAGTTGTCATCGGAGGAGGTATCATAGTCACTACCTCCAGTGGTAGTTGCCTCCCCCGTGGTACAACCCTCGCCCTCTAACCCACTGGTCCCCTTGGCGTCGGTGGACTTTTCCACATGGGTCCCGTGGGCTGCAGCATCCCCACTCAGCGGTGCCTCAGCTAACTCGCCAGAAGATGCTAATGTACACAAGAGCACGGGGGTACAAAACAAGAAAGAAGAATGTCAATTCCAGGAAATATGTACGTGTTGGGAAACATACACTCCCACCCAGCTCAGGCACTAAACCTCAGCAGACACCACACATGTTATGAATGTGCCCTTGACTGGTCGGCAGGACCCCTCAGTACATTACATTCCCATCCTGCCCCACTACTCTGATACACTTTATAAAGTGTACCAATGAGAGACGATGCCAAGCCAACACATCTGCAAGTCCATGAAGCTACATTGAATACAATGGCCCAAACAGGGGACCCCTCACAGGCCTACAGACCCAGCCAAAACCACCTAGGACACTATCCAACAGACGTAGAGGTGGGAAGGACTGCAGGGACACACCTGTCTATGTGCCTGGCACTACTATGCATGCATCCCTTAGCACCTAACTATACTCATCATAGTGTCATCAAAACAGTGTGGCTGCTGTGCTGTCATCAATCACCCATCCAAATCCAGATAGACCACTGCCAGAATGAGGGCCATTGGGGGGGTCAGGGTTTGATGTGCACCCCTCCCTCGTTCGGAGGCCTTGCCCAGCTGGGCCTCTCTGTCTTCCTGGCCCAGCGCCTCATGTCCTCCCACCGTTTCCTGCAGTGGGTGCTCCACCAGTTGTAGACCCCTAGGGTCCGCACGTCCTTGGTGATGGCTTGCCACAGTCCCCTCTTCTGATGGGCACTGACCTGCGTGGGACACACAGAGTAAAGAAACAGACGTCAGTTTGGGTGCCCCATACACAAATGCCATGCCCGTTCAACCTGACTTGGCCCATGGAGACATACATATGGACAAATTCCAAGCCAAAAACTGCCAGACACACTATAAGGTGAGCATTCACACAGCAAACAAAAACACATACAGGCATCCGCCACATTCACACACATCTAAGGAGGACAAATAGCAAGTCACCTGCTCCTCTGGTTGTCCATACAGCTTGGCATACAGGGGTAGGACCCCGTCCACCAGCTTCTCCAGCTCCTCCGCAGTGAAGGACGGGCCCGTTCCCCTGTAACACGTGTCATCTCAGGGACCAGAGTCAGGACACAGCACCACACGCAGTGGAGTTCTTCCCTTCTCGTAGTGCAGGAGTCAAGTGTGAAGAGCCTGTCAAAATGGCAGTAGACACCGCGGCGGTGTGCACCATCACCGCCGGTGGGGATCATGATTGGCCCAGCTTCCCCATTGACAACCATGTTATCCAATGATCGGGTGCATGGCGGTGAACACCGCCTACCGCTATGATGGGTAACACCAGCAAAATGAAGTAAATTCCACACTACACTACCTGTATGGCAGAAGGCTGCCATTTTGCATCCACCACGTCTCCATAGCCTGGCCGGGGGCCTCATCCATGGCTCTATTCCCTCTCCCTGTTGTCGAGTACTGACATGAGTACTGGTCCTCCACATGTAATCATGGTGGGAAGTGTGTCTACACTGTGATGCCATTTTGACTGAGACACCTCACCACACATTAGCCTGACAGGATTACCTCCTTCTTTGTGTCTGTGTGCGGTACATTTGTTTTGCATGTAAAACATGAATTCTGTCACCATGTGATGCAAGTGTATGTCCCAACTCAATGTGCCTTTGTTCCTCCAACATAGGTATAGACCCATGTGGCGAGGGAGAGCCCCATCTGTTTACAGACCTCTGGTAGATCTGGCCACCATGGAGGAACATCACCTCATCATAAATTACCGCCTGAATCAAGCTACAATCCTTGAACTCTGTGCAGAAATGGAGCCTGTTCTGAAGCCAACTAATAGGAATCACCATGCCATACCTACAACTGTGCAGGTACTATCTGTAATCCATTTTTTGGCACAGGCTCATTCCAAGTGACAGTGGGCATGGCTGCAGGGGTATCTTAGCCAATGTTCAGCCACAGCTTGTCCACATTCCTGAATGCATTCGTCCAACACCTGCAAAGTTATGTCCAGTTTCCCCAAAGGGCTGATCTCACTGCCATCAAATCAGGATTCTATGCCTTTGCAAATATCTCCCATGTGATAGGTGTCATTGATGGTACCCACATAGCCCTCATACCCCCAAGAGTAAATGAACAGGTGTTTCGGAATCATAAAAACTATCACTCCATGATTAATTTGTCCTGAGAAACAGCAGTGTGCCACATATGATGGGACATCTACAGGGGGACAGAGCTTGGATCATAGGTGTATGACACTGGATCAGTTACATAGCTGACAGACAGGCTGTAAGCTAGTAGATAGTGTGTATTTCAAACCTCTCCACCGTCTTTTGCAGGGGATTCTGGATACCCAAACATGCAATGGCTCCTGACCCCTGTGAGGAATCCCAGGACAGATGCAGAAAGCCATTATAATGAGGCACATGGTTGAACTAGGAGGGTGATTGAGCGGACCACAGGACTGCTGAAGGCAAGATTTTGTTGCCTGCATCTCTCTGGAGGATCCATGTGCTATGTCCCTGACAAGGTGTGTAGGACAGTGGTGGCCTACTGCATGCTGCACGACTTGGCTGTGAGGAAAGCTATCCCACTTCTAGAAGAGGAGGATGCTGTCCAACTAGCCATCCCACCTCAGAGGAGGGATGAGAGTGATGGTGAAGAAGAGGGGGAAGACATCAACTCCAGGACCCAGCTAATCTGTCTATACTTCCAGTGACTCTCAGGTACATTTCCTATGATGCTGATGGCTTCACTGCATTGTTTCAGGGTGATTCATGTAGTAAGTGCTGTGGTGTCCCTTACCATTGATGTAGCAAAAACATGACTGAAGTGGCAGATGTGAGTTAATGCTATGGAACGTACAGTGTGACATACTTCAGACACTACTGTCTGTTAGACCCCCTCTTGCAATAAAAACGGCATTATGATGGTAACTGGCTAATGCACTCACATTCACAACTGATTGTTCATATTGATTAAGGACAGATATTTTGAGCGCACAAGTGTATTTATTCAAAGTCAAAACATCCATGAGTGATGGGACAGTGGAAGAGAGTGGGCGCATGGTGAACAACATACTCAGGTACATTTGCTCAGCTGTCAGTAGCACAGGGGTATAGTCCATGGGGCCAAGGGAAGATGGTGAGAAGGCTGTGGCATGTCAACAAGGTAGCTCAGTGGCAACCAAGGGAGACAGTTCAGGGCAGAGTAACTTCCTGGCGGTGGGCTTGGTCTTGGCTGGTGTTTCAGTGGAATGTCTGGGTCTGAGGCCACATTTGCGAGGGAGATACTGGGCTGCAGGGAAAGTGGTGCTGATGTCCTTTGAGTCCTCTGAAGTGCCACCAGTCCAGGAGCTGCTGTGGATGTAGATGGCAGGGCAGTGTCCTGGCTAGTGGAAGGGGCCTGCAGGTGGATCGAGGACTCAGGCTGGATGTTTGTCTGGCACTGCAGCACCCCTGCAATGGAGGCCATGGCAGCATTGAGCTGTTTCCATTGCTCCGTGTGCTCCTGGTGGTGTGCTACCTTCAGCCTCTGATTCTGCTCCATCATTCCAGGACCTGGCGCCCATCCTGTCCTTGGAATAGTGGTATGCTGCCAGGACCTCAACATTGACCTCCTGGGCAGCAGCATCCCTCCTTGAGCCACCCCCTTGGGCCAATGATAACCTCCCACTGGCCCTAGCTCCCTGTGCCTGTGTCCCCTGCACAGGTCTAGCAGTCCCACTTGCACTGGGCCCTTCATCATCCGGCCTGGTGGTGGGTGGAGACTCGGGCCTCTGTACATGTGGGTAGCCAGTCCATGGTCTGGAGTCACTGGTGTGGGGGCATTGGGCCAGAGCTGATGATGGTGGCTGAGTGGTAGGGGTGTCAGTGGTGTTCTGGGTGGGGCTTCTGGAGGGTGACTGTCCAGGGGTGTGGGATGGGCCAGGGATTTCCTCTGTGTCCAGACATCCCTCTGCACTCTCCCGAGTGGGGCCTTCGTCTTCATGTGGAGGACTGGCACTCCTTGACACCTCTGTCCGGGTTGCATGGGTGGTGGTGCCTGTGTGTGAGAGAATAGAGATGTGGGTGTCCTGCACTTTCTTGTCAATTGCAGCACTGGTCAGCAGTAGTTGGTAATTGAATTCCCATGTAGTGGCATGCAGGGTCCCTTTGTGTTCATTTTGATGCATTTATTGGGGGGGTGCATTGTGGTGTTGTAGTGCTCCTCACATT
The DNA here is from genome assembly GCF_031143425.1 of Pleurodeles waltl. Lineage (NCBI taxonomy): Eukaryota > Metazoa > Chordata > Amphibia > Caudata > Salamandridae > Pleurodeles > Pleurodeles waltl. The sequence continues at coordinate 873,815,697 of NC_090436.1, read as the reverse complement.
AAATGCATGGGTTGGTGACTGTCCACAGGGGGCTGGATGGTGATTTGTATGGGTTGATTGTGGGCATGCAGGTGACATGGATATGAGTGTGTTGTGGGCTGGGTAGGGGATGGGGTCATGGTGGTAAGGAGAGGGATGGGGTGATACATGCATTACAAGTGTGGTGACTGTTTTGTATTGTAGTTGACTTACCTACATCAAGTCCTCCAGTGAGTCCAGTGAGGCCCTTTGGGTGTAGGATAGCCACGACCTTCTCCCAGTCAGTGTATTCAGGAGGAGGAGGTGGGGACCACCACCAGTCTTCTGTACGGCAATGTTGTGCCTGGATCCCATGGAACAAACCTTCCCGCTCAGGTAGTTCCATCGCTTCCTGATGTCATCCCATGTTCGTCGATGGCTTCCCACGGCATTGACCTTGTTGACTATCCTCTGCCATAGATCCAGCTTCCTGGCCAAGGGTGTCTGCTGCATCTGTGCCCCGAATAGGTGTGGCTCGAGTATTGGTCCTCTAACTCCCTGTCTGTGAAGCAGGGGTGCTTAGGGGGTGCCATTGTGTGTGTTGTGTGTGGTGTGTTGAAGGTGTGTTGTTGAGGGTGCTGTTGATGGTTAGTTAATTCTATTTGTGTTGTGGTATCAATATCTGCCATGCTATTGTCGTGGCAAAGGATTGTGGGGCGTGTATGTGTGTGTTTTAAAGTGCTGTGGATGTGTCTCAGGTGTGTGGTTTTCGAACTTGCCAATGTGTGCATTTGTTGTTGGCGGGTCCCATTGCTGGCTGTGGTAGTCACTACTGCCAATGGTCATTCGACATTCACTGTCCACCGAGATGATTTGTGCATCATTATTTGGTGGGCAGGGATTTGTCTGCATGGCGGTGGTGGAGTGAGGTGTACTGCCTTTCTGCCATTGTTGGCCCTGGCAGTGGGTGGAGGTTGCAAGATTTTTGGAGGTTTGTCTTTTTGGCATCATTATGCGGCGGTATGCAGTTCACCGCCACTGGCAGTCTTTTGTTCACGGTCAGCACAGCGGTCAGGGTTGTTTGCCGCCAAGTTCATAATGAGGGCCTTACTGTCCAAGAGCTTTTTCAACCCTGGGTCTCTCTGTCTCTGCTTGTCAGAGTGGGAGTGCAATTTATTCCCCTCCTTGTTAGGGTTCTGGGGTACAGAGGAAGTCTCTGTGGTGGGCTTACCACCTCCCTCCTTAGGCTTTTGGGGACCTGACCCCAACTTCTTGGAGTCTCCCCCCTGGGACTTGACAACCACCCTGGTTCTCAACCACTCATCAGCTGCCTCCCGCAGTTCTCTGGGATTGGTCAGTTTAGAGTCCACTATATGCTGGCATAACCTCTCTTGGATACAATTGGTCAAGATGTGCTCTCTCATGATTAAATTGTATAACCCCTCATAAGTAGTTACTTTGTTACGATGTATCCAGCCCACTAGTGCCTTAATTGAGGTGTCTGCAAAATCAACCCAAGACTGGGTGGTGACCTTTTGGGTGTCCCTGAACTTCATCCTATACTGCTCTGGGGTCAGACCAAACTTCGTGGTTTAGCACCTCTTCATACTAGGGTATGAATCTGACTCCTCCACACTTAAGGTCAGAAGCCTATCCCTACCAGAGTTGGGGACCAACTCCCATAGAAGTGAACCCTAGTAATGAGGCTTAAGCCTTCTCATCTGAAAGGCCCTCTCAAAGGCCCCCAGCCACTTGTCTATGTCATCTCCCTCTACATAACCAGGAACCATCCCCTTGGGTAGTCTGAGAAAAAAAAAACACCCATGGACACCTCAACTTCTCTGTTGCTGCCACCATCTCTCTGTTCAATTCTTGCCCACTTCTCCTTCTCTAGTGCCAACTTCTCTGCCTCTAAAGCTATGAGGGCTACCTGGGTATCTTCCAGATGTTCTCTTAATGTGCCTTTGAGTTCCACAGCTCACCCCAAGATTCCAGAAGCTCTGAGATGCTCCTTGAGGGGTACAGACTACAACTCCCAGAATGCACCTGGCTTAAAATCCAAAACGGCCACTGGACAGTGATCAGCTGGTCAGTTTCTTCAGGAGTTGGTGCAGGGGACTCTGGTTAGCAATTTTTCACCTGTAGCAAACAGGGAGTCCCTCCTTGAACCAGTTGAAGCCAGGCAAATTCCTTTTTGTGGTGAAGCCCAAGTGTGCAGCTGATGCAGTCCTCCAGAGTGCAGTGTCCAGGTGCAGTTCAGGGGTCCAGTAAGGCAGTCCTTCTTCTTCTGTAGTTCTTCCTTGTTGATATCTGGTAGGGATCTGAGGTGTGGGTGCAGGTCTGACAGTTGTAGCATTGCTCCTGGGTGAAAAACAAAGGGGTCCTGGTTCTCCAATCAGGTGCATGGTCCTTCCCCCTGTGGTGACCACTTCCTGGGAAGTGTGGCAAAAATCTTTCCCAGGGAGCAACATTCCTCAAAAAATCATCATGGCTTAAGGTGATTTTGGGGGGTTACATCTGGCTGAGCCTACCTACTGGTGTGGCTAGAAATCTTAAACACACCCTTCTCCTGACCTCTCCTCATCTAATCGGAGGGCAACTAATTGTCTGGGTTTGCAGGATGTGAGGGAGGTGCAGGGTTGCTACAAATGTCCTTCTATGCCTTTGAAGACCAGTTTGGCAACCCTTCCACCTTCCTACTTCCCCATCTGCTGAGGGAAGATCTCCTCCCGCAGGCACATCTCTTTTTGTTGAGCCAGGCCACTTCACACCTCATCAAGGCAGCCTGGCAAGGCTGCCAGAGGCTGCCCAATCAGAGCAGAGCAGCAAAACACTGCAGGGCTGAAGTTGGCAACTTTTCAGGTAAAGTTTAAAACTCTTTACCTGAACAAGTTATATTAAATCCAACAATTATAAGTTGTGGAATTTATTATAACAACTAATTTGGTACCGAAATTATTGTATCTGACAAGGGGACTTTATAAATTAAAATAAAGTATCCCCATTCTAGCCTATGGAGGCCATTCACTACAATGAGGGAAAATAAAATGTTGCTGTTTTACCTCACCAGGGCTTATAAAACTATTTTTATGAGGTCCCTACTTATAGTTACATGGCACTCAGTCCAGGGGCACGCAGGGGTGACGTATATGTAAAGATAAGGCAGTTTAAGACTTTGGAACTACTTTTAATTCCAAAGTCGAATTTGCATTTAACTTTAATTTAAAAGCAGCCAACAAGGGAGGCCTGCCTTTATAATGACACAGAACACCCCAGCACTGCACCTATCGCTGCATTACCTATTCTGGGGTCCCTAAACTTACATGCCCTACCATATTCTAGGGACTTATAGGTAGGCTGACATAGCCAATTATAATTAGCCTAATTTGCATACTGATTTTACACAGAGCACGGGCCCTGGGACTGGTCAGCAGTACCCAGGGCACCATTAGAATTAGGAAAACACCAGCAAAAAATGAAAAATTGGGACAAAAGTCAGGGGGCCTCTCCAATCAGCCCTGTTTTCACACAGCCATAGTTAGATGTTTTCCAAATTTGTGTTGACTAAATTGTTTTGCATGAAGTCTAAACATGCTATGCTAATCTGATGTTAGTTAGGGTTCTCACTGATGACGTTTGCTACATGTAACAGCAGTCAATGTCTTTTCTTTGCTGAATCTAAATGTATGTTATTTAATTTGCGCAGTTATTCTTATTATTATTTTGCACCGTAACCTTAGAATGTGCAGTAGCTCAAGCTTTGATTAGATTGTGATTCTTTCGTCGCTTTGGTCAGCCTGTATCATTTCTGTCTGTTTAACTTTTGATTTTGAGAGTAAGTTACGTGACATTAGCATTGTTAATATAGGGAAATAAACATTCCAACTTTTACGTAAAGGTGTGGTTATTCATGGCCGAGAGGTCATGGTGTGTGGAAATTAATGACTCCTAATGATTATTGAAGTCATTGATTGATATTGCAATTGACTTGTATTGGTACAGAGTTCATGGGTTCATGGTGGGAGAAACTCGAAGCCCAGTCAAAAGGTCCATCGGCCTATTTGCGTCCCCCTTGTAAGATTACCTAATAAGATCTGATGCACTAACAAATGCTAGGTGTCTGCCAAATTTGGTGTAACTCCATTCAGTGGCTCGGGCTGTAGTCATGTCTAAAGGTCCCATGGGAATTTACATGGCAAATGTAACTTTTTTGACCCGCCCCCACCTTTTTCTTGGCCCCCACTTGACATATCACCCAGAATATTTCTGTGGACAGCAAGAATCACTGGCACACTTTTTGGGGAAAATTTTGTGAAGATTTGTAAAACGGTGCCAAAGATTTAGGCAAGTGAAAAAATATTTTTGTGCTTCAGAAACGTGGTCCTAACTATAATGACCTACTGGTGACCGCCACTATATATATATATATATATATATATAAATATATATATATATATATATATTTATATATATATATATAGAGAGAGAGAGAGAGAGAGAGATATATGTTGTATATCAAATTACTTAAATTCATTAATATATATATATATATATATATATATATATATATATATATATATATATATATATATATATATATTAATGAATTTAAGTAATTTGATTTGTTTTATGTTATTTCTGAATTATTTCACCTGGATTGTTAGATTTAGTCTCTTACTTCACTTTTTTCTATGGCAGTGAGTGGCAATGCCTGTGCTGTGGTAGGCTTATTCCAAGGATGGGCTGGAGTACTTTTACTACTGTTTTGTGAGCTTTTGAGCTCTAGTAACTTTAGAGGCATAGTTTGTAAATAGGAATTGTATTAATCTTTGGTAGGTGGGTTTTTGATGTGACGTGTCCCTCCACAACCCCTTCCTGAAGTCCTCCCATCTAGCAGTAAGTATCCCCTATTTTCCAGCTGCTCCTTGTGCCGTGCACATTTACACCTAAATTGTAGGCTAACTTGTGGGGAGATATCTGTCACTTAGAAAACATATGAGTGGTGGACGCACAGGTCTCCATTGTAGGTTTGCGGATAGCATTTTTTTTTGTATTTGAGTAGTCATAGGTGGTCATTCTGACCTCGGCGGTAAAAGGCGCCTACCGCCGGTCAGAAATCCTCCATAATCCCGCCGCGGTCGCGGAAACCCGCCACGGTCATTCTGACCCGCAGAAGGCAAACCTCCGAAAATCCGACCGCCACAACAGACCGCCAGACCAGCGGTCGGCGGAAAGGTGGAGGTGACAAAACCTCCACCGTCACGCCAACAGAAATACGCCCATGCCATTACGACCCACGAATCCACGCGGCGGTCATTCAAACGCGGTATTCCATTGGCGGGACACACCGCAGCGGTCAGAATACACACAAACGAACAAAACCCAGCCACATTGGACGATTTGAATCCCACACACCTGATACACATACACACACCACTCCCACACACACAATACAATATAAAACACACACCCACATCACCCACAAACCCCTACGCTAAAAAATTCGTAAAGAAGGCAAGAGCGAGACACCAGCATCCAAAAAATAACATCCACAGCCACTCAACACCATCACCCACACACTATCCACACACAAAACAACACACACCACCACACTCAACTCACTTAAATACACATACTCCACCCCACACATCATACACACCACCCCATGGCACCCCAAAGACAACCCCGCTTCACAGACGAAGAACTCAGGGTCATGGTGGAGGAAATCGTTCGGGTAGAGCCCCAGCTGTTCGGCACACAGATACAATACACTAGCATTGCCCGGAGGACGGAGCTATGGCAGAGGATTGTCGACAGGGTGAACGCAGTGGGACAGCACCCCAGAAATCGGGAAGACATCAGGAAGCGATGGAACGACCTACGGGGGAAGGTGCGTTCCATGGTATCCAGGCACAACATCGCCGTGCAGAAGACTGGCGGAGGACCCCCACCTCAACCCCCACAATTCACATCATGGGAGGAGGAAGTCTTGAACATCCTGCATCCTGACGGCCTCGCAGGAGTCGGCGGAGGAATGGATACTGGTAAGTTGAAGCTTCAATACTGCTTCCCCCCCACCTGCATGCCAAATCAGACCCCAACCCTCACCCCCATCCTCGAACCCCACCCTCACCCCCACCCCCATCCTCACCCCCACCACCATCCTCACCCCCACCACCATCCTCACCCCCACCCCCAGCACACCTATTCCCCGCCAATGTCTCACCATCACAACCCACACATCCCAAAACCTAGGCCTGCATGCGTCCACTAAGCATGGACACCCATCACCAAAGCATGCCCAATGCATATACACATCCCCCTCACAAGCCACCCTCACCAAAGCCCCCACACACGAATGCCAGCACTTGGGGACACGAGAACCCACAGATACACCCATATGCCACACATTGAAACTATAACCATACCTCTATACCCCTGCAGGACCCGACCGTCAACACACCGCGGCGGAGGGGCCAGAATTATCCACACCCCCCACCCAAGAGGCCGTCAGCGATGACAGCAGCTCTGTCGATCTGGACACCGATGACCAGCCCGGACCATCGGGGACCTCTGGACAGTCGGTTCCCCTCACACAGGCACAGGCCACTACAGACCCTAACCCCTCTGGGAACACCAGCACAGCTCCCACCCAGCGGGCCCATGCCTCTGTCTCCAGGGCGCATCAATCTGCGGTGTGTCTACCACTACAGGGCACCCAGGATAACCCACCACCCCAACAACAACAGGGACCTGGGGGCAGTGGTAGTGGGCACACCGGCCAGGGGGCAGAGGCCCAGGGAAACAGGGGAACTCGGAGGGCAGCTGTGCGACAGGGGGGGGAGGAGAGGCCCAGGGAACCCACTCTCCACGAGGTCCTCACCACCATCATGGGAGCATACAACCGCTCCCAGGAGACGATGGCGACGGTACTGGCCCGGTTCCAGGAGATCCAGGCACTGCAGGAGGAACACTATCGGGGGTACAGGGAGGACATCAGAGCCATCAACACCACCCTGGTTACCATGGTAGGGCTGCTGCAGGACCTCGTAAACACCAGGGCGGACACTGAACAACACCCAAGGGCCCCTGCCACTAGCCTGGACCAAGAACAGCCAACCACCTCCGCCGGCGCTAGTGGACAGGAGGCCCCCGCACAGCAGCAGCCCACCAGACCCCCACCTCCTGCAGGAGAAGAACCACCCCGCAAGAAGGCCCTGAGATCTCGCAAGAAGACAGAGTAGGATGTCAAGACCCCCGCCAGCAATGGATACCACCTGATGTCATCCCACTGTCCCACATTGTCACCCTGTCCGTCCTTGAACTGCCCATGCTCCATCTCTCCACAGGCCTCTGGACAATGCACCTGTGTGACTGTTACTCTGGACTCTGCCATGGACATTCCTTCAACATAGCCCCCACCCACTTGAAACCACCCATCCCATTTTGAGCACTTCAATAAACACCTATTTTGCACCAAAATATCTGGAGTCTGGCTGTGATTTCAATAGATTGTAATTGACATGACAGTGCAAATATGTCCTTGTACATGGTGAAGTCAACAAACAGCTGCCACAAAGCTGTAGTCCATGGGGAAACGAAGCACAGGACTCGTAGTGGGGACCCCAGATCTGAAATAGGGAGGGAAAAGCCAAAACTCAGTCATCATACACTGGGGCAAATAGACAGGCAGCAGAGATGCTGGAGAGTAGTTCACATTTACTAAATTATCTTTGAAATGTTACCTGTGTCCTATTGGAAGTACTGTTCAATGATTCTGTCCCTGTTGTCTGTTTCAGCCCCGTCGTCTTCCTCCTCGTCACTCTCCTCAGGTTCCACCGCTGCCACAACACCACCGTCTCGACCATCCTCCTGCAGGAAAGGCACCTGGCGGCGCAAAGCCAGGTTGTGAAGCATGCAGCAGGCCACGATGATGTGACACACCTTCTTAGGTGAGTACATTAGGGATCCACCTGTCATATGCAGGCACCTAAACCTGGCCTTTAGGAGGCCAAAGGTGCGTTCGATCACCCTCCTAGTACGCCCATGGGCCTCATTGTACCGTTCCTCTGCCCTGGTCCGGGGATTCCTTACTGGGGTCAGTAGCCACGACATGTTGGGGTACCCAGAGTCCCCCACTAGCCATACACGGTGTCTCTGTAGCTGTTCCATCACGTAAGGGATGCTGCTATTCCTTAGGATGTAGGCGTCATGCACTGACCCTGGGAATTTGGCATTTACATGCGAGATGTACTGGTCAGCCAAACACACCACCTGGATGTTCATTGAATGGTAACTTTTTCTGTTCCTGTACACCTGCTCCCTGTCTCTTGGGGGAACCAAAGCCACATGGGTCCCATCAATGGCACCAATTACGTTGGGAATATGTCCAAGGGTGTAGAAATCACCCTTCACTGTAGCCAATTCGCCCACCTCAGGGAAAATGATGTAGCTCCTCACGGATTTCATCAGGGCAGACAACACTCTGGATAACACCTTCGAAAACATGGGCTGAGACATCCCAGAAGCAATTCCCACGGTTGTCTGAAATGACCCACTTGCCAAGAAATGGAGTACTGACATGACCTGCACCAGAGGGGGAATCCCTGTGGATTGGCGGATGGGGGACATCAGGTCGGGCTCCAGCTGGGCACACAGTTCATGGATAGTGGCACGGTTAAGACGGTAGGTCAGGATAATGTGGCGTTCTTCCATTGTCGACAAGTCCACCAGCGGTCGGTACACGGGAGGATTCATCCGTCTCCTCGCCCAACCCAGCGGACGGTGCCTAGGAAGGACAACATGGAGCACACAGTCAAGCAACCCACAGGTACGTACTCACAGCTAGCACAGTATACGATTCTCTATGCAGTGAATGGCGTGTCTGAGTGGCTATGCAAGGCCTAGGCCTGTGTGACGCAGTTGAAATTGAGCCATGTGGGCCCTGGAAATGGCGGCTGCCTGACCTGTGAAGTGTGACAATGGGATGTGAGGTCAATGCGCTGGCGTGGCACACCGCGGCGGGCGGCGGGCGAAGACCGCGGCGCAAAGCCGCATTGGTTAACATTGAAGCCTATGGGTTTCAGGAGCCAATGGCGAAGGGCGCCGGTGGTGGCGGGACGCACCGCCGCGGTACGCACCGCCGCGGACGTGACCGCCATTTTCTATCTACTTATCCACTTGCGACTTGAACTTTCACAGGAGAGGCCCTATACTGCAAGTGTTGCTGTGACCTCGGTCTGGAAGGGACAATGGCTGCTGCACCTGGGGAAAGGGCCCCTGCCTTCACTGGAGAGGAGTTGGAGAAACTCGTGGATGGGGTCCTCCCCCAGTATGCGCTACTCTACGGTCCTCCAGACCAACAAGTGAGTTTAATTCAATCTGGATTTGGGGATACTGGCTGGCTTGGGGGCCTGGCGGGGGGCCTGGTGGGGATGGGGGGCATGTTGGGCCTGGCGGGGGGCATGGCGGGGATGGGGGGCATGTTGGGCCTGGCGGGGGGCCTGGCGGGGATGGGGGGCATGTTGGGCCTGGCGGGGGGCCTGGCGGGGGGCCTGGTGGGGATGGGGGGCATGTTGGGCCTGGCGGGGGCATGGCGGGGATGGGGGGCATGTTGGGCCTGGCGGGGGGCATGGCGGGGATGGGGGGCATGTTGGGCCTGGCGGGGGGCCTGGCGGGGGGCATGGCGGGGATGGGGGGCATGTTGGGCCTGGCGGGGGGCATGGCGGGGGGCCTGGCGGGGATGGGGGGCATGTTGGGCCTGGCGGGGGGCATGGCGGGGATGGGGGGCATGTTGGGCCTGGCGGGGGGCATGGCGGGGATGGGGGGCATGTTGGGCCTGGCGGGGGGCATGGCGGGGATGGGGGGCATGTTGGGCCTGGCGGGGGGCCTGGCGGGGGGCCTGGCGGGGGGCATGGCGGGGATGGGGGGCATGTTGGGCCTGGCGGGGGGCCTGGCGGGGGGCATGGCGGGGATGGGGGGCATGTTGGGCCTGGCGGGGGGCCTGGAGGGGGGCCTGGCGGGGATGGGGGGCATGTTGGGCCTGGCGGGGGGCCTGGCGGGGATGGGGGGCGTTGGGCCACTGGAAAGGAAAAAGCTGACAAACTTGAACGTGGTATTTCTCCCTCCCTGTACGTGTCACATAGGTCCGCGCCCATGAGAAGATCGGGATTTGGCGTGCCATCGCCAAGGAAGTCCGGACCCTGGGGGTCCACCATCGACGGGGCACCCACTGCCGCAAGAGGTGGGAGGACATCCGCCGCGGGACCAAGAAGACCGCCGAGTCTCTGCTGGGGATGGCCTCCCAACGTAGGCGGGGTGCCTGCCGTCAACTGAGCCCCCTGATGTTCCGGATCCTGGCGGTGGCCTACCCTGAATTGGATGGGCGCGTGAGGGCAGCACAGCAGACACAAGGGGGTGAGTACAAGCATTATCTACTCTGTTGTCGCGCAGTGGAGGTGTCTGGTTGGGGGAGGATGGCTGGGGGTCCCCCTAGGCCAGGGCGATATCTGTAGGCTGGGCACCCCCGTAAGCCCCTGTGTCCCCAGCCACCACCCTCAGTAGTGTGTCAGTACAGCCATCCCTGGGCCGTGTCATGCATGGGTGCAGTTGTCAACTCTAGGCGTGTAGGGCATGTTCCACGGAATGCATAGCGGACCCCAAGTGCGCAACTTAGTGCAGGGGGCATCTGTGTCTGTCATGTCCGCTAACTGTACCGGAGATCCATGTACTCAATATCCCTTTATTTCTCTCTCCCCCCCCCTTTTTGTTTGTCTTTCTGTGCTTGTGTGCATCAGCATCATCAGGCGGAGGAGAAGTGGCATCGGGGCAGGAGGGAGCTGCATCTCACATGGCCCAGGAGGGCCATGCCACAGAGTCAGACTGGACCAGTGAGACGGAGGGCGAGGGGAGCTCCACGACGGGGACGACTGGAGCCTGCAGCGACACGGACACGTCCTCGGAAGGGGGCTCCCTTGCGGGGGTGGCACCATCCGTGCCCCCCGCCATTACAGGTACAGCCGCCACCCAGCGCACCATCTCCGCCCTCCCAGCAGCCCCTCAGCGTTCGCCCCGTGCCCGCTCTGCCAGGAAGCCGGGCATCTCCTTCGCCCCAGGCACCTCAGGCCCTGCCCCTGTTACCCCCGCTGCCCTCAGTGAGGAGGTCATTGACCTCCTTCGAACGCTCATTGTTGGGCAGACTACCCTTTTGAATGCCATCCAGGGGGTGGAGAGGGAGGTTCATCGCAGCAATGCGTACCTGGAGGGCATTCATTCGGGTCAGGCTGCCCATCAGCGATCGTTCCAGGCTCTGGCCTCAGCACTGACGGCAGCCATTGTCCCTGTCTCCTGCCTGCCTCTACTAACTCCCTCCTCCCAGTCTCCTGTTCCTCTGCCTGTCCCACCCACACCATCAGACCAGCCTGCACACACCTCAACACCCAAGAGAAGCTCATCCAAACATAAGCACCACAGATCACGCAGACATTCACACACGCAACATTCCGATGCAGACATGCCAACAGTCACTACCACCTCTGTGACCCCCACCTCCTCGTCTCCCTCCTCCCTCCCTGTGACGTCTACACTCACACCTCCATTCACCTCACCATCAGCCAGTGTTTCCATCACCAGCACACCCTCCACTCCAGTCCGCACACGTGCAGTCACCACCCCCACTGCCATTTACACGTCCCCTGTGTCCTCTCCCACTGTGTCTGTCACCCCCTCTTCCACACCACACAAACGCAGCCACCCACCCACCCAACAGCCATCCACCTCACGACAGCCTATCCCTCCTGCACCTGCACCCAAAGACAGCAAACGTGACTCACCTACAACCACATCCTCTCCCTCCACTCCCATTCCCACTGTACCTACCACTCTCCATTGTCCCAAGAAGCTCTTCCTCGCCACTACTAACTTCTTTCCTGACCCTGAGCCCCCCCCTCCTTCTCGTCGGGGTAAGAAGAGCACCTCAGCCACCACCAGCCCTGCAGCCCCCTTGACAAGGGTGCAGGGGTATTGGAGCCCGCCAGCCCGCATGTCTGGATCTTCGCCCAGCAGCAAGGGGACAGCCAGCCCACCCCCTGGGAAGAGGAGCAGAAGGCGGAAGGGGCGCCGCAGGAGCCCGCCTTCTACATCCCCCCCGGACACCACCCAGAGACAGTCACCAGCCACAGCTCCAAAGGGAGGAAAGGGACACAGGCCCACGACTAAGGAGGGCAAGGGCAGCAAGTCGGAGAGGTCAGGCAGCAGGCCTGCTGCCCAGGAGGAGCCCACAACCCCCATAGCCGCTGCCCCGGGAGGAACCGGCACAGCTGCCCCGGGAGAGCCCACCACCCCCATAGCCGCTGCCCAGGGAGGACCCAGCCCAGCTGGCCAGGAGGGCCCCACCACCCACAGCCCAGGTGGGCAGTGAAGGAGCACCATCCCCGCTGCCCAGGAGGGCACCACCAGGCAATTAGCAGTTGGCCATAGACCGGCCGCCGTCTCAAGAACCGCTGAACTGGGCCCTTCAAGGCAAGGACCGCTGAACTGGGCCCGCCGTCTCAAGAACCGCTCCGCTGGGCCCCGCCGTCTCAAGAACCGCTGAACTGGGCCCTTCAAGGCAAGTAGCGCTGACCTGGGCCCCACCGTCTCAAGAACCGCTGAACTGGGCCCCGCCGTCTCAAGAACCGCTGAACTGGGCCCCGCCGTCTCAAGAACCGCTGAACTGGGCCCTTCAAGGCAAGTAGCGCTGACCTGGGCCCCACCGTCTCAAGAACCGCTGAACTGGGCCCCGCCGTCTCAAGAACCGCTGAACTGGGCCCTTCAAGGCAAGTAGCGCTGACCTGGGCCCCGCCGTCTCAAGAACCGCTGAACTGGGCCCCGCCGTCTCAAGAACCGCTGAACTGGGCCCCGCCGTCTCAAGAACCGCTGAACTGGGCCCTTCAAGGCAAGTAGCGCTGACCTGGGCCCCACCGTCTCAAGAACCGCTGAACTGGGCCCCGCCGTCTCAAGAACCGCTGAACTGGGCCCTTCAAGGCAAGTAGCGCTGACCTGGGCCCCGCCGTCTCAAGAACCGCTGAACTGGGCCCTTCAGGGCAAGGACCGCTGAACTGGGCCCCGCCGTCTCAAGAACCGCTGAACTGGGCCCCGCCGTCTCAAGAACCGCTGAACTGGGCCCCGCCGTCTCAAGAACCGCTGAACTGGGCCCTTCAAGGCAAGTAGCGCTGACCTGGGCCCCGCCGTCTCAAGAACCGCTGAACTGGGCCCTTCAGGGCAAGGACCGCTGAACTGGGCCCCGCCGTCTCAAGAACCACTGAACTGGGCCCTTCAAGGCAAGTAGCGCTGACCTGGGCCCCGCCGTCTCAAGAACCGCTGAACTGGGCCCTTCAAGGCAAGTAGCGCTGACCTGGGCCCCGCCGTCTCAAGAACCGCTGAACTGGGCCCTTCAGGGCAAGGACCGCTGAACTGGGCCCCGCCGTCTCAAGAACCGCTCCGCTGGGCCCCGCCGTCTCACGCACCGCTCCGCTGGGCCCCGCCGTCTCAAGAACCGCTCCGCTGGGCCCCGCCGTCTCACGCACCGCTCCGCTGGGCCCCGCCATCTCAAGAACCGCTGAACTGGGCCCTTCAAGGCAAGTAGCGCTGACCTGGGCCCCACCGTCTCAAGAACCGCTGAACTGGGCCCCGCCGTCTCAAGAACCGCTGAACTGGCCCTTCAAGGCAAGTAGCGCTGACCTGGGCCCCGCCGTCTCAAGAACCGCTGAACTGGGCCCCGCCGTCTCAAGAACCGCTGAACTGGGCCCTTCAAGGCAAGAACCGCTGGCCCTTTGGCAGACGTGGCAGGGCAGGATCTATCTCGGGCAGGGCTGCAGGATGTCCTCTGGCCAACTTGCCTCCTCCAGTGGCAGTGGGGTCTGTTATGGACTGTATGGACTGTGGCTTTGCTCTCCCCAGGATGGCCCAGTGGGCAGGCCACCCACTGTATGGACTGTTTGGACTGTTGGTTTGCTCTCCCCAGGATGGCCCAGTGGGCAGGCCACCCACTGTATGGACTGTATGGACTGTGGCTTTGCTCTCCCCAGGATGGCCCAGTGGGCAGGCCACCCACTGTATGGACTGTATGGACTGTGGCTTTGCTCTCCCCAGGATGGCCCAGTGGGCAGGCCACCCACTGTATGGACTGTATGGACTGTGGCTTTGCTCTCCCCAGGATGGCCCAGTGGGCAGGCCACCCACTGTATGGACTGTATGGACTGTGGCTTTGCTCTCCCCAGGATGGCCCAGTGGGCAGGCCACCCACTGTATGGACTGTATGGACTGTGGCTTTGCTCTCCCCAGGATGGCCCAGTGGGCAGGCCACCCACTGTATGGACTGTTTGGACTGTGGCTTTGCTCTCCCCAGGATGGCCCAGTGGTCATGGAGTCCCCTCGTGGATCTGGCGTCGTGTACTCAAGTGGCTGAGGTGCCCCCCCTTCCCTTCCCCCTGAGGTGCCTGTCCGATTTTCTTTCTGATGCCCCTGCAGTGTTCTCTCCGTGGAGTTCTTGTCGTGGGACTGGGCCTTGCCCCTTTGCACAGGAACCCTGTGATCCACGGACAGTGGTTGGACTACATTTAGTAGCTGTATATATTTTGTATATAGTTTATTTATTTATTGGGATTACTGGTGTCCATATTTCAATATATCTGCCCGTTTATGATCTCTTCTTTTGGTCTTTGCATTATTTCGGAGGGGGGTGGTTTGTGGGTTGTGACAGTGATCTGTGGGAATGCATTGATGTGTGTGTTGTAGTGGGTGTGGGTGGGTGGGTGTGTGCCGGTAATCTTTTCCCTCCCCTGTGTCGTAGGTGCAGTACTCACCGATGTCTTCCGCGCCGCCGGGCGTGCTCCTGGTATATGAGCAGGAATAGGAGTGCGGGGATGACCTGCAACTCTGGTTCCATGCTGCCGAAATCTCGCGTGGAGTGCGTAGAGGTGAGCGTTTTCCCGTTCGTAGTCTGTTTCCGCCGTGTTCTTATCGGCGGTGCTCCCGCCCCGGAAAAGGTGGCAGATTGGTGGGTCGTAATAGGGTGGGCGGTACATTGTCTGCCGCCTGGCTGTTGGCGGGAACCGCCGCGCTGTTTGTTTGTACCGCTGTGGCGGGCGGAGTGTTAAGTTGGCGGGCTGTGTTGGCGGTTCCCGCCAGGGTCAGAATTGCATATTTTAGACCGCCGGCCTGTTGGCGGCTTGGCCGCCGCTTTATCACCGACCGCCAGGGTCAGAATGAGGGCCATAGTGTAGTACTACTTTATGTAATACAAAATGCAGTATGCGAATAGGCCCCCCACAAGTTAGGTTGGAATGTGCCAGAATCAACGGACACAATTCTAGTGTTCTGTTAATTATGGTATGGGCTTAGGAAGAAAGCACATTCCAGGCGTTCACACTTATTCACATGTAATCATTTTAGTCGGGATTCTGCCTTTAGATAGTTCTTAATTGTAGTAACAAAGGCCACCAGATCAACCCGTCAGGAGCGCACAGTTTCTCACTTTACATCACTTCCATCATAATCTGACAAGCAGTTGCAGATTTCTACGTAAATATGTACGCTTATCTTCAGCAAGAGAATTTTTTCAATTAAGATAAAGCTGTCTATTCGCAATTTCTTTAAATCAATATGCGATATTATGGCCTGCCCCGGTGCACGCCGCTGTGGAATGTATTCCATCTAGCTGTAAACGTGACCGAGAATCAATCCGGATGAACAAATGAATTACAAAGACAAGTAAAAATAGCAACCTGTCCCACGTGCACATTTATTTGGATTTAGACGAGGTTCCACATCCGCCAGATATTTCCTCTTAAACACATTTTATTCCATGAATTCATCAAATAATAAAGCATTTTCACCCACACCAGATGTCAAGCTGGCCTAACTCTGAGGGCGCACAGGAGGAAACCTTTTATTTTCTCACTGTGCTAATCGGATCCTTCTCAGTAACACTTGCTCAGTCTAACAATTGAAATCCATAAGCTTTTGGTGTAGAGATGAAAAAAACAACACGCAGCAGCCGATTGCATTTATCTCCT
The DNA here is from genome assembly GCF_031143425.1 of Pleurodeles waltl. Taxonomy (NCBI): domain Eukaryota; kingdom Metazoa; phylum Chordata; class Amphibia; order Caudata; family Salamandridae; genus Pleurodeles; species Pleurodeles waltl. Next base: position 873,799,684 of record NC_090436.1, on the reverse strand, counting down.
TGACTAAGAGGTTTATTATTTATCGCCCCTGTTGCAGCGCCCATGTGGCAGCGCTGATATTGAGCAGCTGGACAGATTGCTCCCCGAAGCCACATCTGCAGCTCAATAGATCAACCCCGTCCTCATCGCCTCGGTGCTGAAGAAGTGTATCTTCTGTCAGGGATATTTATAGCCTTCTCCATGAATTGCTAGGGATGTTTCTTCCATTTTTGGTTTTCAAACATCATTAGTATAATCTGATGCTGATTAGCCAGGCTTGTGTTTACTTTGTATCTAATTAATAGGTGTCTGAAGATGAATATAGAATGGCAATGTGGATAAACATAGGCAGTTAGTTAATGGAACGAGCTGGTGATAAACATAGCCATGAAGCAGGGACAATTTATGTGGCTTGTAGAAATGTCAGAGTTTTAATGTACCTATCATATGACACTGCGAGATGTGTAGGATATTCTATTCCTGTCACTTAGCGTGATCATGTAATTATTTTGTGGCAAACTAATACACCGGGCACATTTCGTGGAGCATGCCGACAGACCATGAACCGACTGCAAACACACTTTGAGAATCATATTATTGTCTGTCGCCTGCATTGGTGTCTCGTAATGTGCAGCAGGGATTGGGTGGGCACACACACACTCTTTCCCACACATACTCAAACCCAGCACATACACCTGTACGCACCCATTCAAAACATGCACACACTAATATGCAGACATTCATACATACACTCATGGTCGCTTACGGTGATGCACTGGCATTGGAAATTAAACTAAGCAGCTGGCCCACTAGAGTGAGCCTGAAAGGCATTTGTGGTCGCGGACAAATGACTTATAATGGGTCTGGAAACATGCTACAAAATAGGGGTGGCACTACACTGATGTCAAGGTTAGAGGTAAAGGCTGTAGGATTATCAAGGGTTCTGAAAATGCTAAGCAATGCCTAGTGAGTGAGGATGTGCTGTCAAGTTGCTCCCTGGAAACCATGGAGTGGTACTGGAAAAGGAAGGAGGCTGCATGAGAGTCTCCAAATTACTGATATGAGCCAATAGCCCCTCCTGCTATCCCTAGAGGGTACTATTGCTCTGATGGATGTAAGAAGCAACAAGTACTGAGAAGGGTGAAATGAGAATATACAAATCAGACCCAATGAGTTCGATCACGTTTTTTATAGTTCTCCATATCCACACCAAGCCATACACAAGAATAATATGTTGGTTAACAATTGACCAGGGAAACACTGGATATCACAACTGTGATTCGTCATTCTGCTTTGTCCTAATGTCTACGCTGCTGGGTTTTGTCATCTTCTGGGTCATGGTTGATATCTAAAGTCACAATTCATATCTTTAATGCAGTATCTCTGAATATAATCACCAAACTAAGCTATAACAAATGCTATACCACCAGCAGCTTTATGCCATTTGATGGAACTCTGACATTCTTGGGATTCGAACACAAGTAATTGATAGACACACACACACACACAATACCCACTGGCGGTCACCAGTAGATAGTTACAGTTAGAACATAATTTCCATAGGAAAAGCGTTTATTGTTTTGCCAATAATTTTGATGCTGTTTAACAAAAGTTCACAAAATTTTCAAAACTAGTTTGCCACTCACCTCAGCTGCTGTCTCCAAAGTTTCAGGGAGATCCGTCAAGCGGGGACCATGAAAAAGAGGGGGTTCCCAAATGCATTTTTCCCATGCATTTTCCCATAGGGTCTTTAGACACAACTACAGCCCGATTTGCTGAACGTAATTACACCAAAATTGGCAGGAAGCTACATCTTGGTTCACAGATCCTGCTGTTCAGTAGTTTTTGATAAATTAAATTAAAGGAAAAAAAAAATATATACCTGGGCCGTTGGTGTTCTGATTGGCCGGTATAAAGGAGACTAGTAAATCCTGATCGGTTGGTGACAACCTGAATAATATGTTTTGGCAGCCATTACAAGACTCAGGGACTTGGTCCCTGTTTACTGAAAATGAATTTAAAAATATGTAAATGAGCACGGTGAGCACACCCAGACCCCAACATGCATATAGGGGGTCCCAATTGGAGCCCCCATTTATTGTCTGGCCACAATATGGATAACATGTTGTGGCAGCACTTATAGGACTCTAAGACATGGTCCCATTGAAATGCATTGTAGTGAACAGCAGGTGTAGAGCGTCACAAAAGAGAGAAACATATGAAGGGTGATAACAGATTTTAATTACAATATAAATCATTTGTTCATGGTACCATACTATGTTTAGGAATTTTGGTGTGATTTTACCATGTGAAAAAGCCTTCTGCTGGGATTTCATGAATCATGTTTGAGAGAAAACAGTTTTTTCATGATTTTCCCATAGAGATTATGGAAGGTACTCCAGAAGCTAACATGAGAGTATATTTTCTGTAAATTCACACTATGGGCCTGATTCTAACTTTGGAGGACGGTGTTAAACCGTCCCAAAAGTGGCGGATATACCACCTACCGTATTACGAGTCCATTATATCCTATGGAACTCGTAATACGGTAGGTGGTATATCCGCCACTTTTGGGACGGTTTAACACCGTCCTCCAAAGTTAGAATCAGGCCCTATCTGTCTTAGCCATATCAGAATGAAGTCTGACAATTTCAGTAAAATATGTACTTCCAACAGGAACAGCCTGCCAGTTGATTCCCTTGTGTTCTACTGAAGCCTCCCACAGTGTTCTAAAGACAACTAGAGTGTTAACAGTCTTACTTATGCCAAAAGTGTGGCACACCTGAAGCTTTCTTGATTGAATCAAACTGGTGAAACTTAAATAATTTATTTAGACAGGAATTAAATGAGGGGTTTCATTTTGTCCTAGAAATTATGGTTAATGCTGTAGAAAGAAAAATGAGGGCACGTTTGAAGTAAGTTCTCAAATATCTTCCTTTTCTAGTTCATTAAAACATGAAGGCTGAAACATGCTCTTTCAACTCCAGCAGCAGACTGCCAGTTACCTCCTTGGTAGCAGCTTTACTACATAGTTCTAATAAGAAACTAGAGTGCTAACATTCTGAATTTATGCCAAAAGTGTGGCACATCTGACTGCCATCTTGAAGGAATTGAAGTAAAACAATGAAAGCATTTTCTACTGAAGATACTGCAGTAAATGAGGAAACGGTGAGCTACATAACAAATAAGACTCCTAAGATGGCCACCAGAGAAAGAAAGAGCCCAAATGTAGCACATATATCACACAAATGTAGCCGAAGTACAGCCCAAAGACAGAATTGTGCAAAACACGTATTTTATTTTTTTGCAGTTTTACATAGCGCAGCTTTGACCTGAAATTAGTGCTTTACATGAGCATCAGTTACATTACACAAGGACACTTTAATTTTGGTTTTAGGCATGGGGAGATTAAGTGATTTACCCAGAATCACAGGATGTCGAGCTGATGCCGAAACTCGAACCAGGTTCCCCAGGTGCAAGGTCTGCAGTGCTGGCCATAATTCCACATCCTCTCCCCTACTTGTAACATATAATCAAGTGATCAACTGGATAAAAAATGAAGATGGCAAAACATTTTAAAGTGCTTTGCCGCTTTTTGAGAACTCAAGAAATATGTCCTCATTTGAGTTTTTTAGAGCACTAACCATAAGATAATCTTGATGGGAATAAGAGCCTTTTGTTTTTATAATTTCTAAAGAAAATGTTTTCAGTATTACAGTTTTGAACACATCAAGATGACATCAGGCATGCCAAATATTTGTAATTAATATAGCATGTTAACAATATAGTTGGTAATTAGAATGCTGTGGGGAGGCAGTTGTCAGGGACATGGACTCATATAATTAAGGGCAAGGGGAGGATGGAGAGGGGACAATTTGACTGCGCTGGGCAGGCAGGGGGTGCAGTGGCAGCACAACGGAAAATGTAGGGCACGGGAAAGGGAAGCAGGGGCAACAACGAACTATGCAGAACAGGCAAGAGAGGATGTGGCACTATAACAGACCATTGAGGGCAGAAGGAGGAGTAGTGGCAGTACAACAATACATGCCAACAGACTCGATTCAGGCAGGAGATTCCCAATGTTTTTAAGTCGAAAAGGACTTTATTTTATCTGTCTAATGCCTTAAATCTCCTCTTTTTCAATATAAGTCAAAGGGAAAAATCAATTCCCCAGGATGTTATTTCCAAGATCTCACTCTTACCAAGTTCAAAATGTTGGTAAGCATGTTACATTGGATCACAAAAGGGCAGGGGGAATGGGGTTGGGGTTGGGGCATGGACTTGGATAACAGAGGGCAGGAGGAAGATGGGCAGATGCACCAAACTGACCTTACAGGGCAGGCATGAGGGACTGGAGCAGCACAACACACTACACAGGGCTCAACAGACCATGGTAAGCAATAGGGAGGGGACAAGGCCATGCTCAAAAGAGAGCAAAGGGGAAAGAGGCAAAGGCATCAAGCTGACCTTATCGGGCATACAGAAGGAACAGTTTCAGCATAATGAACAATGAAGGGCAAGAGGGAGGGGGCAGGGGCATCACAATGGACCAGACAAGGCAGAAGGGATGGGGTAGGGGCCTGCACATGGAAAACAGAGGGAAGGTGTAAGGGGGCAGGGCAGGAGCAGCAAGCTTTCCATCTAGGGCAGGTGGGATGGGCATTGGAAGCACAACACACCATAGAGGGCAACTGTAAGATTATAATGGCATAAACACAGACAATGGAGGGAAGGTGGGAGGGGGTCAGGGGCAGCAAGCTGACAACACTGGGCAAGTGGGAGGGGCTGTGCCAGCACAGAAGACCATGCTTGGCAAGAGGGAGGATTAGTGGCAGCACAACCACCATGGTGGGCAACAGGTAGGGTGCAGGGGCATGCACAAAGGACTGTGGAGGACAGTAGGGAGGCACAGGGACTGGACACTGACAAGAGAAGGCAGGGGAAGGGACTACCCAACAGACCACACAGGGTATACAGGAGGAGCAGTTGCAGCACAACAGAGACTGGAGGGCAGAAGGGAGTAGCAGCAAAATGGACCATGGAAGACAGGAGGGAGGGGATGGGGCGTGGAACTCAGACAGGTAGGGTGAAGGTGATAGGGACAGGCGACCGACATCTGACCATGGTAGGCAGGTGGGAGGAACAGTTAAAGCTAAACAGAGAACTCAGAGTAGATAGAAGGGGCAGGGGCAGTGGCAGGCCCATGGAAAATGGTGGGTAAATAGTAAGGAGCAGAGGCATGCACACAGACATCGGAGGGCAGGGGGAAGGAAGGTAGGGGTAGCATGCAAAGCACAGAGGCTAAGCAAGAGGAAAATGATGGAGGCATAGAATTTGAGAAATGAGGGCAGGAGGAGTGGGCTGGGACATCAAGCTAAATGGAGGGCAGTGGCAGCACATCAGACAATGCAAGGCAGGAGGGAGGGGGCTGCTGCATGGACTCAGACAGCAGAGGGTTAGGAGGAGGTGGATGCAGCAGCAGGCTAACTGTTCGGGGCAGGTGGGAATGCCAGTGGCAGAACAACAGCCACACAGGGCTGTAATAAGGGTTAATGGACTTGGACAATGGATAACAAGGAGGAGCAGGAGCAACACGGTCATGCCCTGTGTCCAACTCCCCCCACTGTGCATTGTGATGGGCATCTTACTTAATATTAAAAAACCCTAAAAATTCACTGAAAAAAAAGAAAGGTTACAGAGATGTTATAGTTAGGCTCAGACATTACATGCAGAAAACCATAGAAATTCAGCTTTTATAATTAGAGTTATTTCAAGTAATTATAACTTGTGCTCTAAGATAACTAAAACTTGCGCTCTCGCTCTGCTCTGCTAATTACCCTTAATATTATTTCACCCATGACATCTTCTATGACATTATTGATAATATCACTGTAACAATTGCAATAATTATTGTTGACAAACCTGTGCACGTGAGGGTGCAAATATGCCCATTCAACCGACTCCTGCAGAAGGTACCGTATGGCCTTACAATTCAGCAGTGTGCACATGTCATGGAGACTGTAAAGGGGACATATCAGCAGAACAAGAGAGTTGCCATTTGGTTTCAGTGAATGTGAACTAGACTGATATAGCAATCAGACATTGACCCGTAATGGCAACAATAGTCCATTGTCTCTTGCAAGAAATATCCAATGAGAACAGACTACTCACATTTTAAATGCAATCGTTTCTGTGCCATCTTATTTAGAAGTACGTTTTGAAAAAGGCAAATGCTGAAATGTGTCAACTTGCTACTAAATATTTGAAACTGACCCTGTGAGCACTTCGCATTCCCTTTTGGGACTTCGTGGTAATAGAGAGCGTGGATGCAGCTCCATGCAGTGAAAAGCACCCACCCTGAGTACAGCAAAAGCCAAGGGTGGAACTGTGGAAGCGATTATCCTTATAGATAGATAGATAGATAGATAGATAGATAGATAGATAGATAGATAGATAGATAGATAGATAGATAGATAGATAGATAGATAGATAGATAGATAGATAGTTATTACCCAGTGGCAATCGCCACTACGTAGTTATAGTTAGAACCTAGTTTTTATATAAAAAGTATTTTTTCACTTGCCTATTTCTTTGGCACCGCTTTACGAATCTTCACAAAACCTTCCAAATAAATTTGCCTGTCACATCAGCTGCTGTCTGGAAAAATTTGAGTGATCGATCGGGGGAGGGGGAGATGAGAAAAAGTGGGCACCGCAAAATACTTTTTCCCCCATTAAATTTTCCATAGGGATTTTGAACAGTGATAGCACCAAAACTAAAGGACGGAAATAAACTAAATTTGGCAGTAAGGTAGGTTCCACTCCAGAAAGCTACCTTTTTGTGTTTTGGTAACTAATAGAGAACATAAATTGTACATGTGGCAATGCGGATCAGTTGCACATCTGCCACGGAGCAGCTTGGTTGGGTGCAAGCTGTTTAGAAGGTTGTGGCTGCCATTTTATCGACTAGCAATGGTCCTGGGGGATGGATTTTCTTTGAGAAATGGGTGTAAGGGGTCAGGTTAGAGGTACTCTAACCCCATGGGGAAAATCTATGGGTTTGTGAGGGATGAATTATGAGTTTAAAAAGGTTAAAACCTCCATCTTTTTTGACGATCATGGATCCACAACTCTGGTGCGCCCCCCTCATATAACATTGCAACAGAGTCACGATCCATGCCAATGAAAGAAAAAAAAAATTATAAATTTAAACACATACTGTCATACACACCGTTACACCCACTCACAGACCCACTCAGACACAAACACACCCACTTACACCCCCAGTTAGACACTCACACACCCACTCACAGACTGACACCCACTCTCAGACCCACTCACACACTTACACACCCACTCTGATTGTCAGTAGCTGTGTTAATGACTCGGCCACAAAGGAACCTCACCTGCCGTTTTATCCAACAAGTGGCCACAGTTTTGCACCAAGTATCTACCCAAGCGGAGTTCTTTCTGACTCCTTGGGTAAATGTCTGGTGTGTATTCTACAGTAGAGCTGTGTTGTAGACGACGAGCAACTGTCTCCAGTGACCTTATACATAAAGAGGAAACCCCCGTCCAACCTATAAAATTTTATGGCATTAATCCCACAAATCTTAATAGAACAAAGTGAGGCTCAGTGGTCTACCATAAATTGCACATATACTTCATTTCATCTATTCAAGTTTGCATATTTTGTTTACACTTTTAATTATACATCACAAAACTTTCAAAATTGCAGATCAGGCAGCTCACAAAATGAATAACCCACTACACTACACTTTTTACTGAGAATCACAGACCCATTCATATCATTAAGCCATGTCCACTCATTCATACTCAACCTCAAAACAACCAAATTCAAAAAAAGGCTAAAATCCCATAATAATCACCATATGTGGGAGAGTATATGTAAACATCAACCTTGGTTCTGACTCCTCAATTCTTATATTGCACATTCTCTTCTTAGTCCTCTATTATCGTTCATTATAAAGTGTGGCTTGTTAAATCTAGATCAATCTCAACTGGCCACCATATATCTCAACATCAACATTTGTCTTAATACATCTGTTCGAAATGCATTCCTGATATACTTTGGCTTGTTCAGACCCTCATTACGAGTTTGGCAGTCATTTGGCAAGACTGACACACTGTCGGCCACCAAAAGACCTCCAGTGATGGCAGTAACTTGAGCGCCTTATTACGAGTCACAGACTGACGACCACCCAAACACAGCGCTAAATTCAACACCGCCAGGCCGATCAAGGGCGGGAGAGAGATGGTCCTACCACCAGTCGCGAAATACCAACAACATCCATATTATGACCCACAAATCAGCATAGCGGTCATTGAGCAGCAGAAAACCATAGGCGGCATGAACCGCTTTGCAACAAAGATCACCACCATCAGAACCCAACACCACATTGGACAGTATGAATACCAAACACCTGACACACATACCCACACAACACCCACTCACATCTACCACTATAAAACTCATACCCACACATCCCACAATTCTTTGCAACTACAGCCGCAGGCAGAGATACCAACAGCACACAAATACACATATTTAGCACTGTCACACTATCGGCACACATACACATCTCACGCAGTGCACAATACACACATCACAACTGCACACAAACACCACAACACACTTGCCACAACACAATTGCAAACCTAAATAAATACTTAACATCCACCACCAATCCCCAAACACCACACCCTTGCGCACAACACCCCCCCAAACCAATACACCACCGCCATGTCCCCACAAAAAGCACCTACGCTTCACCGATGAAGAGTTGAGGGTCATGGTTGCTGAAATTGTCAGGGTAGAGCCACAACTCTTTGTAGCACAGGTCCAGCAAACATACATTGCCAGGAAAATTAAGTTATTGCGGAGGATCATTGACAGGATCAACTCAGTGGGCACCCATCCACGCACATGGGAGGACATAAGGAAGAGGTGGAACGATCTTAGGGAGAAGGTGCGTTCCATGGCATAATGTCACCAGATTGTCATGAACAAGACTTGCGGTGGAAGACTGGCGGTGGGATCCCACCTCCTCCCCCTGAATTCACATCATGGGAGGAGAAGACCTTGGATATACTGCATCCTAAGATCTTGACTGAAGTCAATGGATGACTAGACTCTGGTAAGTAAACAACACTCCCCAGGCACCAGCCACTCCTGAACAACATCCGTCCCCACCACCCCATCACTTCTCAATCCACCCCATCTCATACTTCTGCACCCCTAATCACCACATGCCCCTCCCCTGCATGCCACACCACCTGACTCCCACTATCTCCACACAGTCCCTCCCTAGTGATTTGATACCAATCACAATGCCAAGCACTACAACTCTTACAATGCATCACTCCCTACACATCACAAGGTGACAGTCCCACTTCATAGAGGAACAACTTCACAGAAAACCATAGCACATGCAACACCAACTTGATGCTTCCACTACGTTCTACTACATGGCAATGACAACAATGCCATCCACTATTCTCAACCACTAATGGAGCATGGAAACAATGTCACAATGCGTCACCCACAAACAATGTCTGCAGTGCTGCATTTGTTATTGCTATCCCTGGGAAGCAAGTCAAGCTACTCCATGCATCAGACAAATACGAACTAGTATATCTCGACAATGTAACTCTCTCCCTTTCCATCCACAGGTACCCCTGCCACTGCCACCCTGCTGAGGATGCCAGAGACACACAGAACTCCCCAGGATGAAGGTCCCAGTGGATGTCTGGACACTGACGACTTGCCTGGCCCATCTGGGACAACTGGTCAGTCCACCACCACCAGGACACATTTGAGTCCCTCACCACAGTGTCCACAACACCACAGCCAACTCTCCATCCCCAAACCTGTGTCCCAAGGACTTTCCATCAGCAGTGTGCCTCACAGTACAGGGACCAGAGTCAAACCCACACACCTAAGACGATGAAGGTCCTTGTGCAACTGGGAGTGGGCACACTGTGCCAGGGGCACAGGGGACGGGGAAGTGGGAGGGCACCTGTGACCCAAGGGATGAGGCACACAAGGCAAACGACTGGCCAGGAGGCCATCTATCAAGTCCTGGGAGAATACCACCAATCCCAGGAGGCCAGATCCTCACAACCTTGCAGAAGAACCAGAGGTGCAGAGGGAATACAACCAGGAGGTCATGCAGCAGTGGCAGACCCTCAATGTCACCATGGCCTCCATTGCAGGCATACTCAAGGAACTCACCCACCAGCAGGCCCTTTCCACTAGCCACATTCCAACCGAGCCCTCCACTTCTGCGGCTCTGCAGCTGAGGAACCCACACACAAACGAGGTCAACTATCCAGACATCCTGCAGGACCTGATGCTAAGACCAAAACCACTGCCAGGAAGTGATCCTCTTCTGAACATTCTCACTTGTGTGCTGCTAACACACCCTGTTGTCTTTCCACTGTCATGTCTATATTTTCCCATGGCCACTTGGATACTGGACCTTGACGACCTAAAGGTGGGACAACTACTATGATGATTACACCCACCATGACCCCACTCATCACCCATTGCACTTGTGAATCACAATAAACACCATTGAGTACAGCTACTGCCTACGTGTCTTTACTTTAACAAGTACGATATCCTGCTGTACAACATGTCATAACAGTCAACCCAGTGTTCTTCAAAAGTCTGTGAGATTGACAGAAGGGGAGCAAAATGCAGGAAGGATGATAGTAGAGCACACATCTTCTGGATACCTGTGTCAAGGGAGCTACCAGACAAGGCAGGAACCAAAGTTGCACCACACAAATGGCCTACAAATTGACCAAGACAGAGACAACTATCATGATGGGAGTCAATGTTGGCCACTCAATACACATGCAGTACAATGTCGAGCTCACTAGTGTGATTTGACAAATGGAATCTCAAACCATATTTCCATGGCAGATCCACATTTCCTGGACATCCATACCCAATGGTCCTTCCCTCACCGCTGACAAAACTCAACTTAAGGCATATTCCACAGTCAGTAAAAAGTTAGGTTACACATTCTCCCTTTGTGGACTGCGAGGATAAGTAGCAATACTGATGACACCACCATGTTTGGCACTTCAATTGCACTTGACATAGCAACACAGGGAACATACAACATGGACAATACTTTGCAGATGTGATGCTACACAATAGCAGAGTGAAACTAGCACTGACATTTTAACAGTATCACCTCCCCTGATGGGCAATATGTTCCCTCCCAAATCCACTCAGAGGGATAGCTGCACTCAACACCTCCCCTGATGACATACACCAGGAGGAGCTATGTCACTAGGCAGACAGGAGTACAGGTCACATTCAAAGCCGTTTACACATACCTTTTCCTCATTGGAAGTATTGGTGGATCATCTCAGCTCTAGAGTCAGCTGCATCCTCATAATCTGCCTCCTCAACACTTTTTACATCACCATCATCAGCCACTGGTCCAGCTGCCACCTCCTCTACATCCAGTAATGGGATGTGACATCTCAGGGCCAGATTGTGTAGCATGCAGCAGGCAACAACGATCTGGCAGATGTTTAGTGGTCTGCAGAGCAGAGAACTTCCGTAGATGTGTAGAGACTGGAATCTGGCCTTCAGTAGCCCAAACATCCTCTCGATGACAGGCCCCATCCTGCTGTGGGCCTCATTGAAACAATTTTCACCATCTGTTGTTGGATATCTCACAGGTGTCAGCAGTCAGGGAAGGTTAGGCTATCAGAGTCACCTCTGTGCACAAAGGTTAGACCCATCTCAATACCGGTAGAGACACAGGGTAAAATGTGAAGAGAGATGAGGTTACAGGAGCACACATATTATTGGATACATACCGATGAGACAGGCCCTGTCCCTCTGTAGTTGTGCCATCATGTGTGGGATGTTGGCCTTAACTTCGGAGATATATTGGTCAGCGAGACACACTACCTGGAAATTGATTTAGTAAAGTTTTTCCAGTTCCTGTACACTTGTTCATTTCTCCTGGGAGGCACTAAGGCAATGTGGGTGCCATCTATGGCCCCATCACATGAGGGACTTGTACCATATCAAAAAAGGCAGCTTTAGCAGTCACCAAATCAGCATTTTGGGGGAACCTGATGTAGCAGGGCAGGTGTTAAGGAGTAAAGCACACAGTACATCCTTCAACACTAGACTGAACATGAGCTGTGACATCCCTGCTGCCAAGCCCACTGTCATCTTGAACGACCCTGAGGCAAGGAAGTGGAGCACTGACAAAACCTGTATTATGGAAGGGATTGCATGGGGGTGACGTATGGGGATGGGGGTGATGAATGGCAGGCTACCCTGGAAGTGTCTCTCTTCCAGGTTAGGAAGGTTGACCAGGGAACGGTACACAAGGGCATGTCTCATTATCTTGGAATGGGAGAGAGGATAAGCCAAAAGTTACTGTCTTGAATGTGTGGACATAGTCAATCTATGCAGAAGTCACTACATTTCATCTATGATGCACCTAAAATTCACCCGCAATTCACTAACCACATGTAATATGGTAGCTGCCTGTCCTGCATGCACAGGACAGATGGAGGTGACCTCATTCCTCCGGTATTAGTCATCATGGCAGTAGGCGGTCTCAACCGCTGTGCAACTCTTCATTGGATAACATTGCTGCCTATGGGAGACTGGGGCCAATGGTGATCACCGTCGGCACTGACAGCCATGTTCATGGTGGCCATGATCGCCATTTTCTGTAGCATAGCTCACTTGACTCCTGACTCGTGCAAGCAAGACCTCCACTGCGTGAGCTGCTGTGTACTCCCTCTAGGAGTCACAATGCATGCCCTGCAGGAGATAGGGGCCCAGCCTTCAGCCAGGAGGAGCTGGAGAAGCTTGTGGACGGGGTCCTACCCCTGTATGAACAGTTGTATGAGGCACCAGAGCAGTAGGTGAGTCTTATGCCACTGTCCTGTCTGATAGTGATGTGTGTGAGCTTGAAAGGTGTTGGGACAAGTTAGACGGAGTGGATGCATGGAGATGGGTGAGCAGTCACAGCGTTAGTCGCGTGAAAACACATTAGTGTGGCAATAAGATGTGTCTGATGTGCGATGTCCATTGCTGTCCCTGTGATACCACTCTAGATGACTTTGTCATTCTGTCTGTGTCATGCAGGTCAGCGCCCATCAGAAGAAGGGGATTTGATGTGTCATTGCTAAGCAAGTGCAGACCATGGGGGTTCATAGCTGGTGGAGCACCCACTGCAGGAAGTGGTGGAAGGACCTGAGACACTGGGCCTGGAAGATCGTGAGGGCCCAGCTGGGGACATCCTCCTAATGAGGAAGGGGTGCCCGTCGGACCCTTACCCCCCTAATTGCCTGCATTTTGGCAGTGGCCTACCCTGAGGTGGACAGGCACTTGAGGGCAGCACAGAAGCCACAAGGGGGTAAGTACACACTCACACCTCAATAATGTAATGCTTTGGGTTACCTACTAGCGGGAAGATGTAGCGCAAATTATTGGTAAATGCACGTCGAGCATGGGTATCAGCCACCCTGGCAGGATTGGTATCAAATGTGTGTGCCTATACCATGCAGGCAGTGATTTATGAGGACATTTACTTCCAAAGTGGGATTTGTGTGATCATTATTAGCAAAGTTTAAGAGCCTAACTCTTACCATCAGCAACAGTATACCCCAGGGGTGTCAGAGCATTGCTATCAATATCAGTCTACCACTGTGACAGAGGCAATTAGTGAGTCCTCAATCAGCTGCCTTGTACTGTATGTGTAGAAAGGCACAGTGGGCCCAGACGTTACTGTGCAAATTGTTGATGGATTAGTGGACATGCTACCTACCCATGCAGGATTCTATTGAGTAAGGAGTACAGGATATGTAAATATGAATGACCATGAGAATGTGCCAAGTACTGGGAAAGTGTGACCACTGTGACCCTCATCAAGTACATTAGTGCGAATATTCCCACATCTGGAGTTTACATAAGCATTGCTGTAGTTTCGCCCATGGTTTCCTACTGTTGTTGCATGTATATGTGAAGGCATGGCCTGCCATCGCATTGCAGTAGATGATGATTTTATTACTCTATGTGAATATTGGGTTGGTATTGACCTATTGCACCCTGTCTTTCCCTGCCACCCTCTCTCCCTCTCCTCCTCTATCTTTATGTGCATCAGCATCATCAGGCGAAGGAGAAGGGGCACCGGCAAGTGGGGAAGCTGCAGCCCTTGGGACCTAGGAGGCTGATACCAGAGGAGCTGAGGGGACCAGACAGACGTGGGAGGAGGAGAGTGCCACAGGGAAGACAGGATCAACAACAACATCTTTGGATGTTTCCTCCAATGGTTGCTCTAGGGTGGTGGCAGACCTATCTGGGACCATCCCAACACCATCCTTATCCACCATCCCATTTTTCAGCACTGCCCTTCCTATAGCTCCCCACGCAGTTGCCCGTGCCTGTGCACACAGGTGGGTCGGCATCTCCTTCACCACAGGCACCTCTACCCCTGCCCCAGTCAGCCGTTCTGCCTTCAGTAAGGAGGCTATTGACCTCCAGAGGTCAATCTCTGTGTGGCAGGCAACCATTGTGAATGCCATCCAGGGACTGGCATCACTGAGGCAGCAGTCCAATGCCTACCTGGAAGGCATTCACAGTGCTGTGGCTGCCCTGTAGAGATCATTTTAGGCTCTGGCCTCCTCATTGATTGCAGCCAGTGTCCCTTCTTCTTCCCTCCCCCCTCCATCTACCTGTTCCCAAACCCACACCACTCTCTCCATACCCATCCAAGGCACACTTTCAGACCAACATGCATCCACATAAACAGACATGGTTCGCAAGGACAAACACAAGCACCACAAAAGTCACCACTGCCATGCACACACACAATAGACACATGCAGATACAACAACATCCACTCCCTATGCGGACTCCCCACCACCTCCAGCCTCACCATCACTACACCACTCAAAACCTGTAGTCACCACATCATCATTCCCAGATCCTGCCACAAGTGCCCTCATTCCCACTGTCACCACAATAGCAGACCCCCATACATGTACCCCATACACCACATGTGCACTCAGCACAACTATCAACACCGCCACATGCAGTACATCCACCCTATCTGCAGACACCACCACAACATACACTCACACATCCACCCTACCATCTCCCTGCATCTTCTCCCCCTCCTCCCACTACACTTAAGTGCTCACACACATCCACCCAACAGTCACACAATACACACATGGCATCTACACTCATACCTTGACCCTAGGCACCTATACGTACACACCTCTCAAACACTCCCTCTCCCTCCACTCCCAAGTGTTTTTCCCATGACCAACCTTGTGTCCCTACAAAAAGATTCTTGCAAGAATTTTGCCTGTTCCCTCCAACTGATCCAGTCCCTGTTCCCCCCAAGTGCCATGATACCCTCCCCATAAGCCTGCCTTCCACCTTCCAGCCCTCCCATGGTCCTCCTGGTACAAGACATGCCCCTCCCCTACCTAAGACTTCTACACCCACAAAGCCCAGGGTTACCCCTCCAAAACCCATACCCCCTCCCCCAAAAACAAAGTCCAAACCTAAACCCCCAACCCAAAACAAAAGACCCCCTCCAAACCCAAACCTAAGGACCCCTCTCCCACACCTAAACACCCACCTCAGCCCCCGTCACACCTGCGTAGGCCACTTTGCAATCAGGAGTCAATTTGGGGCCATGGACATTGCCCTGTGTTCCTGGGGCACCATGTTAATTTGGACTGGCCAGTTGGCCTACATTGTTCAGAGTTCTGAACTTTCTATTAATTCTCAATTAAATATATCTGCATCAAACACCCGTTGGTGTCGAGGGTACTAAACTTATCCTGGCTTTCCTTCCATATGTATGTGTTGTATATGTGTGATTTGGTGTGTGTGGTTTGTGTGCGAGTGTGTGTATGTGTGTGTGTGTGTATTTGTAAGGGTGTATGTTTGCATGTGTGTATGGGTATGCTAACCATGGTGGGGTTGTGTGTGGGTGTATACTAATGTCCTCCCTCCAATGTGTGCTAGGTGGGTGTACTTACGGTTGTTGTCTTCACCGGCGTCGCTGGAGTTGTATGACCAGCAGGAGCAGTGGGAAAACGTCCAGTTCTGGTTCCATGGCGGCTGTGTTCCTAAAGGTGAGTGTCCGCTTTTATGTAGTTCGTTTCTGCCAGGCTTTTTGTGGTGGCCAACCATGGCAGAAATCCTGGTGGTGTGCAACCTTGTAATATGGTAGGCAGTAACATGCTCCCCGCCGGACT
The DNA here is from genome assembly GCF_031143425.1 of Pleurodeles waltl. NCBI lineage: Eukaryota > Metazoa > Chordata > Amphibia > Caudata > Salamandridae > Pleurodeles > Pleurodeles waltl. The sequence continues at coordinate 873,783,416 of NC_090436.1, read as the reverse complement.
GGAGATGCTGACGGCCATCCGCGGCGGTCCGTCCGCACTGGCAGTATTCTGGCTGTGTTCTTTTGGGTACACTGATATGGTCATAATATTTACCGCCGGCCCCATGGCGGTGCGACCACCATCATCACTGTGGTGGTCCTCAGACCACCAAACTCATAATGACCACCTCAGTGTCCTTCATTCCTATTTATACTGTTCTACTAATAGTCCTCCATTGCGATTCTTATTCTAATGTGGCTGGTTGAATATATCAACGTGCATTATGGCTAAACTGCCTTCTTCACAATTGCCACATTCTGTGACCCTTTATATCGAACAAAAACCTGCAAAAACATAACAGAGAATAATCAACTGAGCCGCGCCCTTTAGGTACAATCATATAAAAAGATGCCACATCCCTTTAGAAGTGAGTCTGAACCATAGCTTGCTACAATCATGAGTGTTCCAAACAAATGAAAAGAAATTCTAAAATTAACAGGCATTTAATACTACCAGGGGACCTACAAATGTTATTTAAAAGAAAGGACCAATAAGGCCCCACACTCCCATTGCTCTACTTTAATAGTTACCACAAGAAGCCAGAAGAGGGGATACTATTTGGACGATTCCTCAGATTAAGATGTAATTGCAGTGGCCTTTGTGATTTTGATGAGAAGGTTGGTATGATGTGTGAGAAATTCCTCAGGAGAGGTTATCCTAAAAGATTGATTGGAGAATACTATAAAAGAGCAAGGTGTCATGATAGATATCATATGCTGAGAATTGAGAAGAGGGGAAGTAAACTGACATTGGCTTGCATCACTACCCATTCAGTGATGAATGAAAGAGTATGCCAGAGGACAAATTCTAAGTGGCACATCCAGGGGAGACAATACAGAGAAATTCCTGAGACCTATGTGTGCTTATCGCTGTAGTAGGATTCTCAAAGACAAACTAGTGAGTTCACGGCTGACCAAGAGTGTGTGGCTTGTGCAGAAGACTATAGATGCGATTAACCCTGTGAGCGTCATTTAAAAGTGTGGACAATGTATGGCCTGGGAGAGTGCCATACTGCAGACACCCTTACATACAATGGCTACACCATACATCTTAGCACTGTGCTAATATGCCCCTTGAACCAGGGCTATGTGGGTGAGACCGGACGGAGTTTTTACACATGCCTGAAGGAACATAGCTAAGCTATAAAACAAAATTGTTTTCAGCACCGTTAGTCAAAAATTTTGGGAAAAAGGGCATTCTCGAATAGTATGAAATGGTTTATTCTGGAAAGAACATTAACACTAACAAAGAAAGATCCCTCTGATTATAGAAAGTTGACAGGTACACTGGATTCTTACTCTTCAAACCCATTATAATGGACTGTATAGAGAGATTTCTTGGAAGAATGCAATTAGGGAGTACTTGTAAGACTGCTGGATTTAGGAGATGCCAGGAAGTAAGAACCTTAGTGTTGTTTTGACCAGAAGCCACCCACCTTATTGAATTATCCTATTGGGGCAATTTTTTGGGTTGTCTTCACATTTAAGTTTATCTGGAACAAATGCTTGCAAGGTGTAGGGGAACTGATACAAATATAGGTAGAGAGGATTTCTAACATCATGGAGTGTATAATTATGATATCTTCAAGTTAATTGGCACCCCAGCTAGTTGTGGCTTATGTGAAGATAGCCTCCGTGGTATAATACAAGTAGGTAAGATTCTGAGGGCTGTCCCCTCTAAGAGCTACCCCCAATGTAACAACTGGGGCCCTTATATAATACTATTTGGTTAGGAGCTTGGAGGTTAAGCGGTATGACATCTAGACCAAAAACTCAGCCGGCCAGTTAACCATCTATAAAGGAAGTTACTTTAAGGTTTGTAACGTGCGGTGGTAAAGGTCACCTTCACGGTAGCCTAGGTTGCTTTATAGGCAATGAGGGTTTATTCTTGTGAGCGACATCGAATAAAGATATCAATAAGGAAACTGTTAGTCCATTTAACTCCTTCAGCGCCATGGACATAATGGTTATGTCCATAGCTGCGCCTGTGTGGCACCATGACATAACCATTACGTCCATTGCAGAGCCCTCGGGAAAAGCACTAGCGCTCCCCCCCTGAGGGCCACCCCCCACTCCTCCAGGCCAGGGCTGGAAGGGGAATCCCTTCCCCTTCTACCCCCAGTCTCCTCGGCCCCCCATGACATCAGCACGCAATTGTGCACTGACATCATGAAAGGGAGGAAAGACGCATGGAAGCCATTTGGCTTCCAGCGCGTCTAGGGGAAGGAGGTAGGCTTTACCTCTGGGGGTGGAGGAATGCCTGTAAAACAGGCATTGAGGAAAAGGAAAGGTTATTCCTTTCCTTTGATGCCTCTTTGAGCATTCCTGCTGCCCGATCGCGATGCCCACAAGACACCAGGGAATTATTGTGTGTGTGCGTGTGTGTGTTTACTGTGTTGGAGAGCGACCCCTTGGGCAAGGGTTGCTCTCCTTTGGGGAGCAATACCTTTTTTGCCATTTCTGCCATTTCTGCAATTTTTTTATTTTATTTATATTTTTTTGTGTTGGGGGGCACCCCCTTGTTCAAGGGTCGCCCCGATGGGCAAAAAATACTATTGGCCGTTCTGGCCCCCTTGGGGCAGATCGGCCTACTTTTGTTTAGGCCTTTCTGCCCCCCAGAATCTGCTTAGTGCCAGGGATCGTGTGTGTGCTTTGTGTGAAGGGGTGGCCCCTTGGGCAAGGGTCGCCCTCCAAAGGGGCAATGTAATGTAGGCCATTTCTTCCTCCATTTGGGGCAGATTGGCCTAGTTTTTGCAGGCAAGGGTCGCCCCCAAGGGGCAAAAAGCACTATTGGGGAGTTCTGCCCCCAACTTTTTTTTTTTTTTTGTCAGGCCCATCTGCTCTCAAGGGGGGCAGAATCCACTTTGCGCCAGGGATCATGTGTGTGTTTTGTGTGGGGGGTGGCCCCTTGAGCAAGGGTCGCCCTCCAAAGGGGACAATTTATTCTATGGCATTTCTGCCCCCCTTTGGGGCAGATTGGCCTATATTTTTGGGCCTATCTGCCCCCAAGCAGAGAACACTAGACACAAGGGAACATTTAAAAATAGGGTTTGTCAACTGGCGAAGTATTTGCATTTATGATAATAACAGTTTATTTCTTCTTTTTCTTCTAGTTCTAAGCTTTTGCTTCCTTTGCTATGGCTTGTTGCAGTTTCGGCCGTGGTTGTCCTGTGGTATGTGTAGTTGCATGTTTTTGGTAAGTAAGTAAATTTACTCCAAAGGAGTATTGTTGCCATGCTTGAATGACATGTTTGTAGGTGCTGTACTGAATGCAGGATTGTGTGTGAAATTGTATTTAGATTTGTGCACAATGATTATTGTGTTGTCTTATGTCTAATTTGCTTTTTTTCTCTTTTTAGTGGGATATCATTGGTGATTGCTGTGGCTGTGCAGAGTAGTTGCTGGTGAGTCAAGCTTTTTCAGGCAAGTGAGCGGTATAGTTTTTGAGTTTATAACTCTTAGTGTGAAAGCTACACTTTTTTTGTTACTTATCTTACACAGTGCTGGTTGTTGGTGGTGCATTTGTCCAGTTAATTTTGGTAGGAAGGATCACGGCTAGCTGTAGGATGGCCGCTCAGCAGGTGGTTGGTGTGCTTTTTGGGTCGTCTTCTGACCATGATTATGACACTGACTCTGCATCTGAGACAGAGGAGAAAGTGCATGATTCTGGAAGTGAATTTTCTGTCAGAGAGGAATCATCTGATGATGAATCCACTCTCAGTGCTGATGAAGGGCCTGTTTTGGAGGAGGACACTGATGTGCCTATGGTGCAGGAGCCAGCCGCTGAAAGGCTTCCCATAGGAAGACCTGACATGTGGGTTGCACCAAACACGGAGCAGCCACAGTTGCCTGCGTTTACTAGTTTCCCAGGGTGTCGAGTTAATATGGAAAACTTTTTGCCCGTCAACTTTTTTGAGTTGTTTATGGACAATATATTTTTGGAAGAGATTGTTAATCATAAGAAATTGTATGGAGAGCAGTTTTTGAGGGACAACGCTGCCAGACTTAGGCCACAATATAGAGCTAGCCGGTGGATTCTCACAAATCTGGAAGAGTTGAAATAGTTATTGGGTTTAACTTTTTTGATGGGGCTGATAAGGAAGCCTTCACTGTCTTCATATTGGTCTACTAGTCCCGTGATGGCAACTGCTATATTTCCTGCCATCATGAGTCGTAACCGGTATGAGCTTCTTCTTCGGATGTGCATTTTGTAGATAATGCTTTAGCCTTGCCACAAGATCACCCTGATTCTGACCGTCTTTTTAAGATTAGGCCTGTCCTTGATCATTTGGTAGATCGGTTTTCAGAGATCTATGTTCCAGGCAAAGAAATGACTGTAGATGAGTCTTTGGTCCTGTTCAAGTGTCGTCTGGTTTTTAGGCAGAACATTCCTAGCAAGAGGGCACGTTATGGAATTAAGATGTATATGCTGTCTGAAAGTAGTACAGGATATGTTTATAATTTCCAGGTCTACACTGATAGGGATTCCAATATTGACCCCCCTGGTTGTCCACCCACTTTTGGAGTTAGTGAGAAAATTGTGTGGGAACCTGGTAGACGACTGTTTAACAGAGGTCACCATTTATATGTAGATAACTTCTACACTGGAGTTCAGTTGTTCAAGGAGTTGTTCAGAGCAGACATTGTTGCTTGTGGCACAATCCACTCTAATTGGAAAGGCTATCCAATCTTGGGTATTTAAGGATAAAAATAGAGCGGGACGGTTCCTCTTCAGATACAGAGCAGGGCTCGACTCGCTTTTGAAGTTAACCGAAAGCCGGAGCAACAGAAAGCTGCTGCAAAGGTGAGTGGGGTGCCTGGAATGTAAGCAAAATGTATTGGCGTGGGAGCAGGCTATTCAAGGGGATCTACGGAGTGGCCCTTATAGTTTAACAGCCAAGGATATACAGCTGGATTTTCCTTCATTTGGAGATAGGAGATTTGTTATGCTAATAAGTGTGTAATATGTAGGGAACGGGTTCGAGACATGGTTTATCTGAGTGTTTATAATGGAAAAACAGGGAAATGTCAGCTAGTGTTTATTTGGTCCGGCTCCTCTTTACATCTATGGTCAGTAGGAAGGCACAGGAAACAGTAGAAGGTTTAGTTGTATTTATAGAACCAATTTTTCTATTTTTTTCCTTTTTTTAAACTAATTTGTTGTTTTTCTTTTTTTTTTGTTGTATTCAGAATTTGGCACTTTGGGTAATACCTGAGCAAAGTATTCCACATACCATCATTATACAGTAAAGACAAATCGCAAAAGGTAGAATTCAGCTCTGTTTGATATTGTGATTGAAATAAACCTAATATGGATGGTATCTGTGGATTTGGTCTATCTCCTAGCAGAAAGACACGAAGATAAACGTGCATCTTGAATAGGCCCAGACGTAGAAATCCGTGCCACCATCTGAGTTTGCAGAATTCATGCACTTTGCACTACATGGAGTTGCACAGAGTTTCTGAATCCAGCAATTCGGCGCGGGGCAGAGTTTGTTTGCCTGTGCTAGATTGGGTTTTAGTATTCTCTAGCGAGCTCCATGAATCTCCTGGGCCACTAGCAAGCTTGTTACAAGAGTTTGCATTTGATTGCCCTATTTCCATCCACGGGCGCAAGACTTTGCATTCACTCACGCTGTTTTCGGCCGTGACGGCAGCCAAAACATTCCCGCTTGTGAGCCAGAATGCACTTGGAGTAGATTTTCTACTCCAGATACACCTAAATATAGTTGTAAATTGCTTTTTGAGTGGATTTTCCTCTCCAATGGACCCTTCAAGTTGTTTTTTAGATTGAGAAGCTTTTGTTTCCAAACAGGAAGGAAGTGCCCTATAGACTCCAACTTTCTGTTCCTGTCCAGCATCCTCCTCCCAGTGCTATGTCCAAAAACTGGTCACTTTTCACTTAGATTTCAAGGTGGAAGGATCACTCTCTTTGTCTCCTAGATCTACGTTTTGGATTTAAGGACTTTGTTTTTGTGAAATCACACAAGTAAGTTAAAAAACTATTGAATATGTGTGTTGTTTGTTTGCTTGGGCATGCACCAGTATTTCCTTATATTTTAATTTGATGTTACTATTTATTATAGTGGTGGGTTGCCTGGAGTTTAAGTCTGGACCAAGGTATTTATTTTGTATTTCATTTATTTTTCATCTTTTGTAACATTATTAATATTTTACTATGTGGCCTAGATTTCCAAAGGGCCATCTAGCCAGTAGGCCCAGTACTAGTAGTCATTGGTGCATGAAATAAAGATTTTAGTTCTATATGTTTTTAAGACTTTATTTAGGACAAGGTTGGCAGTGGATTAAGTTAAAAATGTTGTCTATTTTTTGCATTGCATATTTTTTTGCCAAAGGTGTATATGCTGTGTGGTAATATTTTATGGCATATTAGGATATGTGTATTGTTGTTGTGAAATTTTTATAGCTGAAGTAACTTTCGTGTTTTGCATTGGTGAATTAATGTTAGTGTTTTCTTCAGTGTTACCACCATGCTTCCTTATGGCCAGTGTGTGTGTCTTTGTGTGCATGTGTGTGTGTTTGTCATCGTCCACCATTTGTCTTTGTTCTCCATGTCGTGTGTCCAGGGGCCATTTTGCGTAGTCTCTGTCCTTAGCCTTGCATGTGTTCTTTGTTCTCCATGCCTCCTTGTTCGCAGTTGATGTTTGACCATTTGGACGGCAGTCATTTTCTGCATCCAGCCAGTGTGCCTTTGCCATAGGCTTGCAGGTGTTCTTCTTTGTTCACCTTGCTCCTTGTTGTTGTTGTTTGACAATGTGGCTGGTGTTAGACCTGAAAGCCTTAGGATGGTCACCGCCAACTTTTTGCCTACCTCCCTTCACTTTTTGACACTCTTTTTGTTGGTTTTATTACTCTGCACACTTTACCACTGCTAACCAGTGCTAAAGTGCATATGCTCTCTCCCTTAAAACATGGTGACATTGGCTTCTACCCAATTGTCATATTTAATTTACTAGTAAGTCCCTAGTAAAGTGCTCTGCATATGCCTAGGGTCTGTAAATTAAATGTTACTAGTGGGCCTGCAGCACTGATTGTGCCAGCCACATAAGTAGCCCATTAACCTGCCTCAGGCCTTCCAATTCAAGGTCTGTGTGTACAGTTTTACTGCCACTTCGACTTGGCATTTAAAAGTATTTGCCATGCCTTAAACTCCCTTTTTACTACACATATGTCACCCATAAAATAGGCCCTAGGTAACCCATAGGTAAGGGTGCCTTGTAGATAGAAGGCAGGACATATACCTGGGTGTTTCTATATGTCCTGATAGTGGAAAACTCCTAAATACGTTTTCCACTGCTGTGAGGCCTGCTCCTTTCATAGGCTAACATTAGAGTTACCCTCATATACTGTTTGAGTGATAGATTCTGATCAGAAAGGAGTAGACAGGTCTTTTATAGTATGGCCTGGGTGGTAATACAAAATTCTGCTGACTGGTGAGGTTGGATTTTATATTACTAATTTAGAAATGCCACTTTTAGGAAGTGAGCCTTTTTCTGCACTTAAAATCCTTCTGTGCCTTACAGCCAGTCTCCAATCCACGTCTGGGCTGGCCTGGTTGACAGATCCCTTGTGCATTTCATCCAGACAACCACAAACACAGGATGCCAGTCACACCTGCACACATCTGCATACTGAATGGGTATACAAACTGGGACCCTGACCCTACCATCTTAGACACTTCTTGGGACAGACACTCTACACCAGAACCTGCAACCTGCCAAGAGAAGCTGCCTGGCTGCCCAAAGGACTCGCCTGGACTGCTTTGCTGCATAGGACTGCTGCCTTGCTATTGCCCTGCTGCCTTGCTGGCCTCTGGCTATGCTGAGAAGGGCTCTCCAAGGGCTTGGATTGATCTTTCCTCCTGTTTCCTGACGTCTCAGGGCCAAAAAGACTTCATTTCTGCAAAGAAACTCCTTGTGCATCGAAAATCGACGCACAGCCTGCCGGAATCAACACACAGCCTGCCTAGGAGTGAAATAATCACTGCATCACTTAACCGGAATGATGCAGCCCGGATCCCCGAGTGGAGATCAACGCAGCACCAGCGTAGCGACTGGAACTTCGACGCACAGCCCACGGGATCGGCGCATAACTGAGCCAGAACGACGCAGCCCATCTTCCTGCGAGAATAATCAATGCAGCGCCTGCCATCTAACAGAAATTTTGACGCATTGCCCATTGGATCGATGCAGCACCTGTGACTTCACTCTGCATGCCCAGGATTTCCACGCATCGTCATTGGGTGTCAAAAGACCCCGCATCACAAAGAGGATTCAAGCCTGCATGCCGGAATTTGACACAAAGCCCTTGTTGCATGGAAAAGAATAGATGCATTGTCTGTGTGCGCCCGGAAGTCCGATGCACACCACCTTTTTCCATGCATCTCCTCCTCTGCGGTCCTCGTGCATGTAATTTTGAAGCAAACCAGGTACTTTGGGCTTGCAAGGGACACTTGTTGCTTTTAAAAAATAAAGACTCTTCTTATCATTACAAAAGTGGTATTTTAACTTGTGATGATCAAACCGTGATCGTTTTGAGCTTAATTTAATCAGATAAATATCCTGTATTTTTCGAAACCTGCGTGGTGTCTTTTTGTGGTGTTCTCACTGTGTTATTGCGTGATTTATTGCACAAATACTTTACACATTGCCTTCTAAGTTAAGCCTGACTGCTCAGTGCCAAGCTACCAGAGGGTGGGCACAGGATAATTTTGGATTGTGTGTAATTTACCCTGACTAGGATTGTGGTCCCTCCTTGGACACAGGTGTATAATTATGCCAACTGGAGACCCCATTTCTAACAGATGGCAGCTATTTTGTGCATGCAGCCGGTGTTCCTTTGCCATAGGCTTTCATTTGTTCTTTTTTTGTTCCCCATGCCTCCTTGGTCCTTATTACTGTTGTTTGGCAATGTGTCTGGCAGCCATTTTGTGCATGTAGACAGTGTTCATTTGCCATAGGCTTGCATGTTGTTCCTTCTTTGTTTCTCAGGCCTCCTTGCTCCTTGTTGTTGTTTGACCATGTGGCTGGCTTGCATTTTATCCATCCAACCTGTGTCCCTTTGCCATAGGCTTGCATGTGTTCTTTGTTTGTTATGCCACCTTGCTCCTTGTTGTTGTTTGACCATGTGGCTGGCAGCCATTTTGTGCATGCAACCAGTGTTCCTTTGCCATAGGCTTACATGTGTTCTTTCTTTGTTCCCCACACCTCCTTGCTCCTTGTTGTTGTTTAACCATGTGGCTGGCTTGCATTTTGTCCATCCAGCCAGTGTCTCTATGCCATAGGCTTGCAGGTGTTCTTTGTTTGTCATGCCACCAAGCTCCTTGTTGTTGTTTGACCATGTGGCTGGCAGCCATTTTGTGCATGCAACCAGTGTTCCTTTGCCATAGGCTTACATGTGTTCTTTCTTTTTTCCTTCACCTCCTTGCTCCTTGTTGTTGTTTTTTGACTATGTAGCTGGCAGCCATTTTGTCTATCCAGCCAATGTTCCTTTGCCGTGGGCTTGCATGTATTCTTTGCTTGCCCTGCCTCCTTGCTGTTGTTTGACCATGTCGCTGGTGGCCATTTTGTCCATCCAGCCAGTGTCCCTTTGCCATAGGCTTGCATGTGTTCTTTGTTTGCCATGCCTCCACTTGCTTCTTGTTGTTTTTTGAGCATGTGGCTGGCAGTCATTTTGTACATTAATTTCTTGTTTTTTATATTTTAATGCTTATTTTAGTGTTTATTTTTTATTTTTTACTTGTTTTATTTTAATTTTATTTGATTGTGCATTTTGCCTTGATACACCCATCCTCATCCATTCCTTCGTTCGTCTAGCAAAGATGCATAGCCGCACTACAGTATTCGGTTTATTTAGATGTAGAATAATCCAATTTCTTCCTCTCCTTGAAACCCTGGCTGTGGACCACTACAGACAAATCATCAACATAATTCATTATTTTAATGACTATTCCATTTCCCCTTTGACCACCTTGCTGCCATAGTTTTTTTAAAGGATTATTCCATTTACCCATGCACCTTTCCCTGACTACCCCAGGTGTCCCCCTTAAATTCAATGGAGAAAAAGCAAAGAGCTATATCTGCATGTTGTGCTGCCTGATTTGAAATTGAATTGTATGGTGTGGTTTGACTTTAAATGTTTGATTAAATTATTATTTATTACATAAGTATCCAAACGCACTGAGATTGCTTTTGTCTGTACTATTTCAACCTGCAACAATGCCATGTTTCATTAACTACATGCTTTTCTCGCTTGGTTGCTTTTAGGTGCACAAGATATGAGACCTCACATCACCCGCAGTACTGCCAAAGAGAATGTCTTACACTTACTTCGGTCCTCCAACCTCTTCTGCTTCTGCATCTTAGCACCACTGACAACTTAGAGTCTAAGATGGCTACAAGGAAAGTTGCTTCCCAGAAAGTGGCCAGTGAGAAGAAGCAGCTTTCCACCAGTGGTTTGCCAACCACAACCTTTTCTGGGAAATGTGCGCCTGTCACACCGGCCTCCGTGGAGGAACCTGGGAGCATTATCCCAACCTAAGCCCAAGACCATGTCCATCAGTGAGGTGGCCCCTGCAATCATTACAACGCCGACGAGCAGTGATGTTGAATTGGATTTGTCCCTCTTGCAAAGTAGCACCCCATCATTTCAGGAAAGAGATGAGAGTGGAATGCAGCTGCAGCCAGCAATAGCAGACCTTCAAAAAGTTGGAGAAGAACAGATGGTTTATCTTCCTTCCGAGCAATAACTTCCTCTTTTAGAATTAATGGCTCCCAGATCTCCAGCAAGAAAAAGGAAGGGTACTACTCCATCATATTCTCCAATCACCATTTCTGATGATAGGGACATAGAGTGGACATGTTCTCCTCCTTTCTGATAATCGTAAAAAAGTCTCAAACTGGGGAGAAATACTTTCTTACTGGGCCACTGCCAATGTCTGAAGAGGTACTTCTCCCCAGTTTGAGACTTTTTTACGATTATCAGACAGGAGGAGAACATTGCGATAGGCTCCATTTGCCACCCCAGTGTTTGTCGAGGTAAACCTGGTTTATAGCATGGTACTGGAGGACAGACGGCCCATATGAAAAAACGTCACACAATCTGGTAGGAGGAACACCTTAAAAAAATGGCTGAACGTGGTTGCAGTGATGAAGGTGAAGAGAGCCGGTAAACATCAGCTACAACTGGTCATGTCATGGTGGAAGGTGAAGAAGAAGAGGGTGACATCCTCATGCAAAGCAGCCCTGCCCCCAGCAGTGCACCAGAATCACCAATCTCAGTGACCTCAGAATGGCACAGGAAGACTCAGAGTCATATGGAGACACCATGGCATTGGGTGACTACACCATGATGCACATTGAGTCTACCACCACCTACTCAAAAGTCACCTGCGTCAGGCAACCCACAAAGGAACAAATCCAGGATACAATTACAGGCATGTTTAGACAGGAGGGGCCCTATGACTGCAACCACCCAATGGGATGTTTGTACTATTGGAAGTTGGCAAAAATGTTAGCATTGGACCGCCTTCCCTTTTCTTTTGTGGAAGGAGTGCGATTCTTAGAGTTTGTGACAGCCATCTGCCAGAATTGAAAAAGTTCCAAGTCGGGCCTGTTTTTCCAGAGTTGCTGTTCCAGCACTGCATCATGATGGGCTGAATCGGTTGGACAAGCTTTGCAGGAAAGTGTTGTCAACACTAGCCACCTGACAACAGACAAGTGGACCAGTTGTCAGGTGACATACTACATATGCATTACTGCACACTCGATCTCTTTTGTGGGGGTAAATCAAAAGCTGTCTACAAATCTTGGCCCTGAAGAAAGTTTTAAGAGCCTACAGTGGCATGCAACAGTAGCCATGCTTGCAATGGAGAAATCACACAGAATTGAAAACAGCTTGGATGAATTTAATAGCAAAGTGTCTGAATGGCTGCGACCAAAGGGACTCCAAATTGGATTTGTTGCCACAGACAAATAGCAAAATATTCAAGTCCATGGAAGACCGTGACTATTTCGGGTCCTGTGTTTGGTGCACTGCATCAACCTTGTTGTGCAAGATGTTCTGAAAAAAAAAAGACAAAGGGCCTCATTACGAGTTTGATGGACGAACCGCCAGACTACAATGTTGGTGGTCCTAAAAAGACCGATGTGTTGGTGGTCTTCTAGACAGCCCTATTACTAGTTACACAGGCAGGACCGCCGACCACTAACCAAAAAGGCAGACCTCCAATTGCGTGGAGGACTGGAAATGGGCGGCTCAACCTCCAGCTTCATCACAAACAGTACATTAGAAGAATTTGAAAAACGAACAGCTGACACACATTGCCACACTGGACACACCTGCAAAGAACACTATAAAATAACCCTTTCACACACCACAATCCCTTGCATTTACACAGCAAGACAACGAAGACCGAGCACCTTTTATTGTAGAGTACATAGATTGAGCACCCCATTCTTCACCAGCCCATTGAACACCCTGCACACACTTTTGTCCATTCAATCCAAAAATGCTCTTTTTTTCTGAAGATGAGTTAAGAGTCTAGGTGGATGAAATCATAAGAGTAGAGCCACAATTGTTTGAAGCACAGGTCCAGCACGTTCCTCTCAATTGGAAAATGGAAAGGTGGAACAGGATAGTCAACAGAGTGAATGGTGTTTTCACCAACCTGTGCACAAAGGAGGACATTAGGAAGAGGTGGAACTATCTCAGGGGCAAGGTCCATTCCCTGGTCTGCAGGCACCAGCTGCAGGCCAAGGAGATTGGCAGTAGCCCTCACACTGCCCCATTACATCTCTTATTCTGGGATGAGAATGTCTTGGCCATCCTGCACCTTGACGGCTTACCGGGAATACCTGGGGGAGAGTAGTCCAGTAAGTCACAACACTACAAATATCCCCAAAATGCTATGTCATGCATGCTCATAGCTCACCTTTTATCTCATTTACTGTTACTCCATTCACCAGCCCAATGTTCACCTGTCCAGAGACATCTATTTGGCAACTCACAATTGAAATATACTCACTTGGGGATTACTTTTGTATACTGTGTGTAGTACAGGGACGGACATGACTCCAACTCCCAGCAGGCACTGTTCTATAACTCCAAACACCAGACCAATGGCCATTTCTCCAAATATCCCAGTTTGTTTACTATCAATTTGAGGTACACACCTGGGGAGATAACATTTGTCAACTGTGTGTAGTGCAGGCTCTCTCATGACTATAACCCACAGGAGGAACTATTTCTGTAGTTACTAACACTGGCTCAGTGGTCATATGCTACAATTCATCTGTTAGTGAACTCTCAATTGAAGTGCACCTGCCTGGGGGGAGAACATTGGTCAAGTGTGCGTAGTAGAGAGAGTGACCTGACTGGAACTCACAGGAGGCACTGTTTCAGCAACTCCAAACACCATAACAGTGTTTTCTTGTCTAAAGACCACGGTGGTGACTCACAATTTAAGTTTACTCAGCTGGAAGGATATCATTTGTCAAATGTGGGAAGTAGAGGGAGTGACATGACTATAAGTCCAGGAAGCCCTATGTCTGTAAAACCAACCACCATCTCAGTGTTCTCTTATCCAAATACCATTGTTTAGTAACTCTCAATTGAAGTGTACTCACTTGGTAGGTTACTATTTATATATTATATGTACTAGAGAGAGTGACATGACTGCAACTCCCAGCAAGCCCTCTGTCTGTAACTCCAAACACCAACACAGGGTTCACTTGCCCACATACACCTGTTTGTAATCTCTCCAATGCTCTTCACTCACCTGGAAGTATACCACTTATCAAGTGTTGGGAACTAGAGGGAGTGACCTGACTGCAACTCCCAGCAGTCCCTGTACCTTTAACTCCAAACACCAGGCTGGTGTTCTCTTGTCCAAGGACCCATACATCCTAACTCTTAATTGAAGTATACTTACCTGGGAGTATACCATTCCGGCAGTGTGTATAATATAGAGAGTTACATGACTGCAAATCCCAAGAGTCTCTGCTACTATCACTCAAAACACCAGTCCAGTATCCTCTCCTCCATAAACACCTGTTTAGTAACTCACACATGAACTGTACAGTGGTCACTTGCCCAACTACCCTATTTGTCAACTTACCTGTATACTCACCTGGGGGGATAATATTTGTATAGTGTGTGTACTAAAGATAGTGACCTGACTGCGACTCACAGGAGCCATTATTTCAGCAACCCCAAACACCAGAACAGTATTTACTTGTCTAAAGCCCTCTGGCAACTCACAATTTAAGGTTACTCAGCTGGGAGGATACCATTCGTCAAGTGTGAGAGGTAGAGGGATTGACATGACTATTAAGGCCAGGAAGGCCCAGTGTATGTAAAACAAACCACCAGCCCAGTGTTCTCTTGTCAAAATACCCTTATTTGGTAACTCTCAATTGAAGTGTACTCACCCAGGAGGATACCATTTGTACAGTGTGTGTAGTACAGGTAGTTACATGACTGCAACTACCAGGAGGCTCTGTTACTGTCACTCCAATCACCCGTCCATTGTCTTCCTCTTCAGAGACTCCTGTTTGGTAACTCACACATGAAGTATACTCACCTTGGGGGATAATATTTGTATAGTGTGTATGCTAGAGAGTGTCCTGACTGCAACTCTCAAACAGCCATGCATCTGTAACTCTAAACATCAGCACAGTGGTCACTTGCCCATATACCCCTATGTGTCAACTCCCAAATGAAGTACTCTCCTGAGGAATAAATCACAAATTAGAGTACGGGGTTCTTGTAACGAAGGTAGGTCAATAGTGTACCAATTGTGACACTAGACCACCCGTAACCCTCAACTGGAGGTAAAATGTGGGTGCGCTATGGTGTGGTGTGTGGTCTGGGAGGGGGATTTCCTTTACGGACTAGGTGGTCTCACACACTATATAGTGTCATGCTTCATCATATGACCACCTAGCCCCACCCAGGTAGGACAGTGCCACCTGGGCGGACTCAACCTCACTGTTAAAGGAACAGGAGGGAGTGCGTAAATTAATTTTATTTCTGGAAAGGGGATCCAGCTATGCTAGGGAAATAAAAACACCTACTCAGATACCCGGGTGAATTTTTAATAGAGGGTTCCGTGTGGTGTGATTAAAAAGAACTGGGGAACCGGTGTGAGAGCAATGACTCACAAGGTCACCTATCTAAAAGAAGTAGCCCAACCCCTCTCTCCTGAGGAATAACATTGGAAAAGTTTGTGAAATGTATGGAATTACCTGGCTGCATCTCACAGAAAGCACTGTTTCAGCAACTCAATACACCAGAACAGTGTTCATTTTTCGAAAGAACGCTATTTGGCAACTGTCAGTGTACATTAACTCAGCTGGGAGGATGCCATTTGTATAGTGTGTGTAGTAGAGGGAGTGGCATGACTGTGAAGGCCAGCACAGTCTATCTCTGTTACTTCACTCACCAGCCCAATGTCCTCATCTTCCAACGCTCCTGTTTAGTAACTGACAAATGTAGTGCACTCTACGTGGGGGATGACATTTGAATAATGTGTCTACTAGAGCAAGTGACATGACTGTAACTCTCAGCAGGCCCTGTTTCTGTGTCTCTAACTCCAACCACAAAACTAGTGTTCACTTGCCCAAATCCATCTATTTGTGAACTCTCAATTGAAGTTTACTCTCCAGTGACCAATATATAGATCATGCTCAACTCTGAGATGTGTCTAGTTACCTAACTCCATCTTGACCTGCTAACCCAAGATTAAAATATCGAGGACAGGAAGAACAGCTTACCCAATGTGCAAAACAATTATCTTAAAGGCCTCAAAATGCATAACCAGAATGGTATTGGCAGCAGACACATTTACAATGCGCTAACCACATGATGACTCAAGTCACATATACAACAAACTCCTAGGGCTGTCTGCATCACAATCAGCTAGACCTCAAAATGGCCAAAGACACATCTTGCCTAGCCACTGTTTTGCCTGCACTGATGGCAAGATGACATTCTCAGGCCATCCTCCCAAATATTATTGATATGCACCTTTCAGCAGATGCTTGACTTAAATGGAATTGTCATGCTTCAGAAGTCAGGTCATTACAACCAATACCATGGGTATTTACCACAATAGGATTAAGTGCAAATTTACTTTATACAAGTACTATGCTTAATGTAATACTAAATTGTTGGAGGTAGATAATACAACCAGTATCATTGTATCCTTCACATCAACAGGAGGAGTTGCCACTGGACACACAGAGGCAACAGAAGAGACTACCACTACCCCCCCCGAATAAAGCCCTCAGTGAAGAAAACACTCCTGGATGTCTGGACATGGAGGGTAGTTCTGACCCATCTGCGCAACCTGGTCAGACACCAACAATGTGTATTTCTGTGGCTATATCAAAAAACCCATTCCGGTTGCTTCAACATCACAGGCAACCATTCGCCCCCTGACCTATATATCGGGCACAGTGTCTACCATCTTGTGTCCTCCAGTCCTGGATCCTGAGTTGCAGTGCAAAACTTTGGACTATGAGGGTCCAAGAACCAGTAGGAGAGGGCAACCTGTGGCAAGGGTACAAGGCTATAGGAGTGGGATGCAAGGGAGGGATGATGTGGGCCAGAGGAGTGCAGGGCACTGTGGCTGCTCCTGGCCAGGACACCATCAGCCAAGTCTTAGGGGTCTATTAGAAGTCCCAAGGGATGATGGGCCATGCCTTGATTGAACTTTGAGAACTCAAGCAGTTATGAACTGGCCATGCATAGGGACATGGAAAACAGATGGATGCCCACAATACTAACAGGGGTGATAAGGGACATACAAACAGTCCTGAGCAGGGCTTTTCAAAACCAATCTTCCTCTTTTTTTGGCTCACCAACACCATGCACATCTACATTGGTGCCAGCCACTTGAAGGGAGGCCCTGCCAGTGGAAGAACTCACTCTAGAAACCCCTGCCTCTGTAGTAGCAGATCCCCTTCCATGCAAGCAGGGACATCCAGTGAAGAATGCAGGAGGTGCGGATGGCAAGACACCCACCACTTCCAGCAAGTGAGCTCTTCCTAAAGCAACTCCTTTGTGTGCCACATATTCACTCCGTTGACTGATCTTCAACCACCTTCCAAATTCAATGGGAGGAGTACTCTCAACCTTGTACTCCCAATGGTGTGACATCCACTCCAGTGATTTAATTCACCATGACTGACACCTTCACTTTATTTTTTTATTCTTTTCTGTCCAAATGTTATTTTCTGCATCAGCATTGTAGTAAATTCACCTATCACAAATTAATTGTCTGCTTGCTTAATTTCAACATTTTGCTATGCAATGTTACATCTGTAAGACCATGTGAACCGTATGATGAAGACATAACTGTGAGAAAAGGTCTCTTTTGTCATGGTTAGCCCCCACTTTCCGCCTGGTATTTGATGTAGTCTCAAAGCTGTTAGTGCACAGGGCCCCTGCTAACCAGGTTCCCTGGGCCAGATCTTTTCCCTTAAAACTGTTGTAATGCATTGGCACAATTGGATACACTTTTATCTGCCATTCTCAAATAAATGGTACTTAAATACCCAGGGCATAGGGTACTAAGGATAGGCCATGGAGGGCAGCAGAAAAAAAATGTGCCACCCTCTAGGGCCACTGTCATTGTAGGCTGAGTGTTCAGCAGGCATCACTGAATCCGATCGCCCTTCTGTATATTTATATTTTCACCAAAAGTAAATCTCATGTTTGGGGCTGCCATATGCAAATTGAAGGCACTATACTTATGTGGAAGCATCTAAGACACTGCCATATGACGGGCAGGCTAACTCTCCTTTCATGTATTATAGGCAGCATACCAAAGCATGCCAGTAAATAGGTGTAGTATTTCTCTGTATTAACACATTAGTGGTGTGCAGTGGCACATTCTCCTACAGAAAGAGTTGCACTAGGGAGTTACTCTTGGTCCTGATGAAAACATGAAACATGTTTGAAACATGTAGACTTTGTATTAGAAAGGCAGGTACATGATATGACCCCTTTCCACTCATCCCACTTTTAATCAAACATTAGTTTTCCTAGAAGGCAGGTATTTTTACTCTCTTCCTATTATACACCATCATAGTGGATTACACATAAAGTGATCCCACGCAATTCGTCGGTCGCAGCACTCCTCGCTCCATAGCCGAACGGGAAGGACCCAATGATGAAGTATGCCACCAAGGGGTAACACCTGTGGGTGAGGGGTTTAAAAGGAAATGAAACAGTTTCCATGTCTATCTGGAGGGTTAGCCCTTTAGGTTAGGACTGGCCTTCTGTTTGGCTTACCCTTCAGAAGCCATATGGATGTGTAGTATTTCATTGTGGCTCACATCACAGTACAGGTTGCTAGACCATGGGCTATCTGATGTCAGAAAGCTTGCTTAGTTATTGTAGGCCATGGGCAGGGTAGTGGGTTGGTCCGCAGATGTAAACACATATGTCTGTAGTCAGGTCCCTGTACTTATTGGCTTGTGTGTTTCGCTCTTAGGGAGTATTAACAAATAGAAAAGTCCTAGTTTGGTCTTGCTGACATGTATGCGACTCAACCATTTCTGAAAAAACTTGTAATTGTAATCTCTTGATTTGTCTTTTGTATCCATGCAGGTCAACACCTATCAGAAAAATGAACTATGGAGAGTGATCGCCAAGAAGGTGGGGACCTGTGGGTCCACAGCTGGTGGAGTGCCCACCGTCAGAAGAGGTGGGAAGATCTGAGACAGTGGATGGAAAATCACAGAGGTCTAGCTGGGGATGTCCTCCCAACGTGGGTGGGATGCCCATCGGACCATGACCTCCCTAATGGCACACATTCTGGTGGTGGCCTACCCAGACCTTGATTAGTGTTTTAGGACAGCACAGCAGCATCAAAGAGGTGAGTACAGGGCATATTCCTGCCTGTCACATTGCCAAGTGAATGTGTTAGGTTCTAACAGCTCCCCTTGACTATTAGGGATGCTCCATGTGTAGCAAAGTAGATGAGTGATTGTTTGTGTAGACGTCATGTGTTGTACACTGATGTGCCTTGCCTATTGGTCCAGGGACCTATGACACAGCTGTGTACAATCCATGAACAACTTGCTCTCCAGTGACAACATATGGCTGGGTACATTGATCAATCAAGTATTGTTTGTTTGCAAAACATTTGCAAGCTGCTGTTTCATGCATGGTCTACCTGTATTGAGGGGCTGAGGTCTGTATTCCCTCACATATATGTGCATGGCAACCTGTGTGTGGAATACAACATTTAAAATGGGGTCATATGTCATGTTGTACAACAGACAGGAGTGTATCACCATTGTTTATTGGCTGACAAATACCCACATGCGTCACAGCATGTCTTTTGGCATGTACAACTGCAATGAGCAACATGACAGGTAGGCCTAGAGCTTTTAGCCATAATCTTCATTTCTATGCCATTGATGTAGAATCATATAGGAAAATGCTTAGCACATTTGAAATGGATAAGGTTTGTAACATGACTGTTGACATGCATCACTGAGTGACTTACATTTATTTTGAGATCACATGTTTGGCTACAAGCATTCATCCGTAGACAGACATCTGTGTTTGCATGACCAAAATGGAGACAATGATGTAACTTCCAATTGTGCAACATGTTGAGGGCCTTCAACAAGTACTTGCACATTTCTGGGCATCTCCATCATTCAGGGGACTAATGGTGTCTACTGATGAACTCAGAGTATGTCATTGTAAGGGGTGCCAGACATTAGTAGTAATTTCCCTGGTGCTGGTTGATTCAGTATCTTGTGGAGTTTAGAGACATGCCTCCCTGATATATTGCACATGATGTCTACAGTGTCTATTTCCATGCCACATATGTGGCATATCTGAGCAACATTAGTACTACCTATCTGACTCAATTGGGACAAATATCACTTGGTGAAGTTGCATATTGGAACTACTTCCAGTGTGACATGAGCATTTCCATGTTACCTCCTCCAGGCTATTGCACTGTTGTCAGCAACATGACAGGATTTTGAAGCATCATTTCTAATTGTTGGGTCATTATGTATGTGACAAATAGATGTGTGCATGACCTTGTGTGGGATCTGTAGGATTGTAGTTGGCATTGACATACTATTGAATGACAACAGGTAACAGAGGTATGCTCCATGGGGCAAAGCATTGAGGGTGATGAGGTCTCCTACTAGTTTAATCGTTACTGTGATCGCACAACTTCAGCCATGCAATTGTAGTTGTCTGAGATTCTGATTTTCCTGTGGGCATCTGTTGACTGTTCAGTTGCCATACATGCATATGGTATGCAACATGTATGGGCCACTTAGGTGGAGTTTGTTGCTGCGGCCTACTTGACATCATGGTTATGTTTGCTAATCAGAGGTGTTGTTCAAGTGTGATCACGGACATGTGATAACCCAACTTCTCTTTGTATTTGCAGAATCAGTCCAAGGAGGCAAACGAGACAGGGCACAGCTGAGTGGGATGCATCTGACCATGGGAACTCGGGTCAAGATACCACAGACACAGAGGGATACAGTGACCCAGAGGGTGAGGGGGGACTGCCATGGGGAGACAGGATCAAAATCCTCTTCATCATCAGATTCTTCCTCCAGTGGCCTCTCCCTAGTGGTTGCGCACCCATTGGGCGTATCCCTGTACCATCTTTGTCTTCCAACCCAGTTCTATCACCAATTATCCTGTTATTCCCCACCCAGTTGGCTGTGCCCTCTCACTCAAGAGGGTGGGCATCTTCTTGCTGCAGGCACATCCACCCCAGCCCCTGTTACCCCTGCTGCCATCAGTGAGGAGAATATTGACCTTCTGAGAAATATCTCTGTGGGTCAGATGGACATTGTGAATGCCATCCAGGGATTGGCAATCCAACTGCAGCAGACCAATGCATTCCCAGATCGCATTAATGGTGCAATGACTGGCATACAGAGATCTTTTCAGGCTCTGGCCTCCATACTGAGAGCAGCCTGTCACCCCCATCTTCTATCCCCCCTCCATTTCCCTCTTCGCAATCCAAATCCCCCATTCCTCTACCTACGCCAACCACACAGATCGAGCTGTATGCACCCACCTCAACACACAAGAGCAGCACACATAGACACAAGCACCACAAAACATAACAGCATGCAAGCAAACAACAGACACCAACACACATATCAGTCACCATTTACCCAGGCACCCATACCACCCTCACCGTACCACACACCACATCAAGCATACCCAGAGGCGCCACCACAACAATCAGTGGCACACCTACCACACTGACCATACCCACAGGCAACATCCCAACAGATATCCATTACAGCCACCATACCCACAGCCACCATCCCAACAGACATTCACCACATCCTGCATACCCGCAGACACCACCCCCAACACATACACACATCCACCACTCCCACATCACCCAGCACCTCTACCTCCCAGCTCCTCAAGACACCAAAACGCCCACACTAACACATGCAACAGACAACACCAAAAACAAGCATACCTCCCACATGTACACATCTAAGACATCCATACCAAAACGGCAGACAGCCACTCCCTCAACCTTCCAAAGCCCTAACCCCTTCTGTTTTGATTTTTTGTTTCAGCTTGCCATTTCTCCTGATCCTTCTACCCCATACCAAACCCAAGAGGCCACCCCCCCACCCATCCTTTCTACCTTCAAGTTCTCCCCTGTCCTTTGACGATCATCAGCAGTGGCAGGACATGTTTGATGGGCTCCATGTCGTTACTGGACGTTAATGCTGCCTGCAGGTGAGTGTCTCCCTTTATGCTCCCTGTTTCTGCCTGCTGACACGTGGTGGTTGGACCGCCATGGTCACATTGATGGTGTGAAACCTCATAATGTGTCTGGCGTCAACACAGGCTCTGTCGCCCTATTTGTACTGCCTCGTGAAAGCAATGATCTGTGCCGCCTGGCAGTGCTGGCAGAACCATAGGCCTGCTTGACTTCTAATTCAGCAGTCTAACCGCCAACATGACAGCAGTTGGTCCGCCAACACCACCATGGCGATCCAAGGACTGCCAAACTCGTAGTAAGGCTCATAGTTAGAAACATACTCATCACCTGCTGATGAATCTGCACTCATTTAAGCCATTATCTTAAAGCTCGGAAACAGTTGCAGTTCATTCAGTGTGGTAACAGAGTACCAGTTAAAGCCTTGACAAAGGAGGTGCCAATATGTTGGATTCAACCTATTATATGTGGCAATGTCTATTTGAGCAATACAGATAGATCAATGATTATGTCATTCTAAGAGGAGTGGGTGCAATTGGAAAAGCTATGACCATGGATGCAGACAAATGGCACCTTGTCAAATGCTTGACACACAAGTTGCTCCCTTTTGAGGTTTTCACGTGGAAAGTTAGCAACGAATACAGTATGATGGGCCAAACTATCCCATTGTTGCATCTTATACAGGGCCAGCTAAAGAAGGGGCCTGAAAGATTCACACTTGTGTGAATGAAAACCCAGAAGCGCATGCCTTTGTTGAGATTCTAAGCTATTGCTTAACTTGTATTACAAGGCTGCTAATTGGCATTATCAAGTCCAAAGAGTAGATCTGTGCCAGACTACTTGATCCACGCTACAAAAAATTGTTTCCTCTTTCATTCCTTTTTCTGAAGGGAATGTTTCAAAATACAATAGGTTGATTGTTGAGCAAGCTTGTGAACTGGAAGAATGGCTGGAACTTAGAGTCCCACTCTGCAGTTCTGGGGTGCCACCTCAAATCCCAGAAAGGAAGTCTTCTTCTACAACAGCCAAGCCCAGCAACAAGAACACCGGCAGCAACAGCATCAGAAGAATCAGACCCAACCTTTTCATTGGCTTGGATTCAAGTGGCAGGTCTTAAGTCTAGTGCAGAGGCGAAGGCAAAATAACTTGAGCAAGTGGCAGCACCAATGACACTTCAGAGAATGTTCCAGGATTATCTGAATGACCCAAAGGAAGTGTATGTTTCATCAAAACTCATGGCTAGTGAGTAAAATAAATTGTCAATGAGCAAGCAATGTGACTTACAATCGCCTATCCCTGCCAACGCTTCTCCCCTTGCTCCACTGGCTCTACAGCAGAGCCGGCTGCACTGGTGCTTGGTGTGGCAAGAAAAAAACAATATACAGTGTTTAGATGCGAGGTACACCTCCTACTAATGTCTTTAATCAAAAAATGCCACAACAATGCATTGTTACAGGTCGGTTTGTCGTAGTTGGACTCACGCTCCTATGCGAGACTGCTGGTTTAAGGATGACAGCACTTTTGTTTGTAGGCCTCTCCTACAACAAGTGGCAACTGTCTGCCCAACCCTCCTGGCTCACAAGCAGTAACTCACCAAAAACCCTAACAGTAAAAGGTAATTTCTGGCAGCCTTTACGTATGCACTCTAGAATTCGACAGCTTAGGGAAGTCATGGTGGAACAGAAGTTACAATTTTCTCATTTTAGTAACAAGTTTCAATCACACACAGGCAATGAAGGAAATACAGGAACGTTTTCAATTGGTTTATTAAAAAGAACACAATCTACTGTAAAATGCATGGGCTGCAATGATTAGGATAATGAATGATGCAAGAAGCAGGATTGTAAAGATGAGAGTTGTCAATACAAAGACCCCCACCATCTTACAATGAACATGACTTGTAAAATATCCCCAAAACCCAAGCATGGAGAACCTAATCTCTAACCTAATGAGAGCTAGGTGTGATAAACCTAATCAGCCAGTAACAGGTCCATGAGGTGAGCCCCTCAACACTTGTTACCTTGGAATGAGGTCTTTAGATCAGACTCTGTGGTTACTCAAAGGCTGAGTCTGCATCAAAGCGACGTGTAGCATAAATGGTGTCAATAGCATCTGAAAGGAATCCTTCTGATAACCTTGTCTGTGTGAGATGTATTTATACAGATCTTGTGGGAACCCTGATATAGGTATGTCCCCAAACAATAGATAAGGGGGCATGCTTGGGGTGGCAATTATGTAAATATTTCACTCCAAAAGTACATTGTTCCTGTCACATGTAAGTGGTAAAGTGACATGATGTGAATACCTACGTATCTCACTTAACTTTGACACTGATAGTGACGCCTTCACAGAGTGGCACTGATAATGTAAAATCAAAAATTTCACTAACTATAAACATATCAGCTATTTTGAAATAAATAAATTAATACATAGGCTAAGACAGAGAAAGCTAAGTAGTTAAAAGTCACTACGTGACAGGGGGAACAGGCTTGCAAGCCAGAAAGCTAAGCTAAACTCCTTATTCCCATTAAAACTAAAAAGGATCCACTACAGGTTAGCACTGCAGTTTCTTCTATCAAAAATACCACTCTGGGAATTCTGTTGGTTCACAATATTAGAAAAAGCAACCAAAAGCTTTGCGTGATGGAGGGGAAGAGATATAACCTATGATGATGATGACTTGGAATTATTGAAGCGCAATGAAGAGGTCGAATAAAAATTATCAGTGAAAAACAGAAAAAAAGGATAATGCAGGGATAGTAGGAATTAAACAAAAATTGGATAGGTGAATTGGAAAAAAGAGACAGTAATACAAAAGTAAACAAGGCAAACTTAAAAGTAGTATAATAGTGAGCAGAGGTAAAATTTAGGGAAATAATATTAATATTGAATAATAGGACTTACTGGGTTGAGCAGAGCCCGCAGCATTAGTGCTGGTGGTGGGCACCTGCCCAGCTCCTGCCAAACCCACCAATGTGGTGCCCCTCTTCTTGCCCTTGGGTGCTGATGTAAGAAATAAAGAAGCTAAAAATAGATTAGTGATACATTTAATCTCCACAAAGTTATTATAACAGACAGATGCAGTAACATTGTACTTATCTAAAGCAGATTGCATATGTTAGTAGTATAATTGACTTAGTTGGCTTGGCTATACTCCTAAAATTCCTATTCCACATTTTCTTAACAAAAACGACATTTGGAAATAATGCATTGCAATGAAGGATCTTTGATTCTATTCTCATTTCTCAGCCCCCTTGATGGACCAATTCAGTTTCCCTTTTTTTAAATACATAGATGCATACTAGTACGACACAACACTCTGAAATTGCTTGGGGCTGTATGAGCTAGATAAAGAAAGTCACAGAGAACGCTAACTCACTGATATCGCTCAATCTCTATGGTAACTGGAGGATGGCTTCTTAAATAATCAGTCAAAGTGAACACCCACAAGTACAATTAGGTAGCACTGAGCACCTTCCTAGCTCAAACTGATCACATGATAATATTCTTAATGTAAACTAAATTTAACGCTGAGTATGAGCAGCATGCTATTCAGAAAAAAATATTAGCTTTGTAGAATACAAACACAACAAATATTATAATTAATAATCACTAAGCCCCAGAATCTCACTGCCTAGTAGGTTGTTGATATCCGCACAGTGGTGCTTCAGCTGCTGAATGGTGCGCTGACTCTGAGTTGTGCATCCAGCACACTGGCACAACCTAGCCCAATGCAGCTAATGCTCCAGCAGGGGTAATCACTACCAGGCCTGCCACCTGCTGCCAGCATGGTGGCGGAGGTGGCGCTGCACATAAAAAAACAATGCTGTCACCTCCTTCTCACCAAAGATGGGCTGAGGCTACACCCTTTCGCAGCGCCGCCGCCCACAAGATAGGCAGCTGCTGCTGGCTATCTGGAGGTGCCTGGTGTTGCCGCTCCCCTGTTCGCCAGTGCTGCCCTGATCTGCCATGGTGCTGGGTGGAGGGATGAAGAAGAAGAAGAAAAGAAATAGGGGGAGAAGAAAGAAAGAAAATAAATTAAGGAAAAAAAAAGTCGCAAAAATCAGGAACAAAGTTGGAAAAAAACGTAAAAATGGCCAGCAAAAAAATAAATAATAAGCATTTCAATACAATGGGTCTTGCATTTGCTCAAGTTAGAGCTATTAGCTTTATAAATTCTTAACTGGACTTTTCTTGCCACAAAAATTTAAAATGAAAAGTAACACATTTGACATAAGCAAGCTGATTCAAAGAGCCACAGCCGCCATGAGCATGAGTGTGAAGGAGAGACACAAAAGGAAAGAGAAGTTTGCTCATACTTAAACTTATCGGCAAATGTGCAATTATCCGTGTAACAGTGTTGATAGCCCAGGCGGTACCAAAACCACCCCAAGGAGGAACAAACGTAAAACATTTATCAATGATAACACAGGATTTTTTAAAGGCAAACCCATGAATGAGTAATAGTGATGGGCATGCGGTGGGCGTGGTTAAAAATGCACAGATAGATTACAACAGGCTAGAGCGCTTGACCTAAAATTGAGTGGAAGGTGAATTAGAAGGGTGGAGGATTGAAAAGATTAATGAGGGAGGAAAAAACAGACCCAGCATCATAAACAGAATGAAAAACAAGATGGCCATGTCCATGTGAACAATGTAGTGCAGTTTGTGCACTATTTTTAATGCACGAACATACTTTGCATTGCGTCTGACATAAAATGCAACACGAATGGTTGTGACGGGGAGTTCTGCCAGCCCGCTGAACTTTTGCTACTTCACGCAGTTCCAAATAGCCCACTACACCCATCCCTACTCTTGAACAGATTAGGGATCTTATTCCCATGCGTGAGCATGGAGCCATTGCTGACTACTCCAGTTTCAGGAAGTTCCTGTTGTCAGGTAGCAGTGTTGAACGTGCATTTTCATTTGTGGGCGCAATTGGGTTCATTAGCTATCACGGGGTATATAAGCCCACTAAAGTCACATGTTTCGGTGAATTAACAATATACCTTCACTATTGGGAGGTTAATTTATTTGAAATCGCACTGGGAGTATGGGACCTTATGGGACCTTTCATTAAAATAACATTTTGTAGGTCCCCTGGTAGTATTAAATGCCTGTTAATTTTAGTATTTCTTTTCATTTGCTGGGGACACTCATGATTGTAGCAGGATTTGGTCCCGACCCACTTGTAAAGGGATATGGCATCCTTTTATATGATTGTACATAAAGGGCACGGCTCAGTTGGTTATTCCATGTTATATTTTTGCAGGTTTTTAGTTCAATCCAAAGAGTCGTAGAATGTGGCAGTCCTGAAGAAGGCGGTTTAGCCAAAATGCATGTTAATATACGTTCAACAAGCAAAAGACTAAGAACTTCAATAGAGGCCACTAATAGAACTGAATATACAGGAATGAAGGACACTGAATAGGCCAAAGAAGTATATCATGATGCATTTCAAACAGATGTATTAGGATAAATGTTGATGTTGAGATATACTACAAACAAAACAGCGACCAGTTGAGATCGATCTTGAACTAACACACCACACTTCATAATGAACCACAATGGAGGGATATGAAAAGAATCTGCAAAATAGGAACTGAGGTCTTGGGACCAACACTGATGTTTATATGCACTATCTCACAAATGGTGGTTATTATGAGATTTTAGCCCCTTTTTTGTTTGTAATTAGTTGCTTTGAGGTTGAGTATGAATGAGTGGACATGACTGAATGATTTCAATGAGTCTGTAATTCACAGTAAGGAGTGTAGTGGTGGGAAATGTCATTTTGTTTGTGATCTGCAATTTTTAAAGTTTTGCGATTTATATTTAAAAGTCTACACAAAATATGCAACCATGAAAACATGAAATAAAGTATATGTGTAATTTATGGTAAACCACTGAGCCTCATTTTGTTTTGTGAGATTAATGCCATACAATTTGATAGGCTGGATGGGATATTTTCTTTTTGTGTATATATGTTTGCTCCCCACCCCATTGCCTAAATGTGTACAGGGAGCCCCTTCTTATTGCGTTCAGTGACCTTGTGTGCATTTGGCAATATGATTGTGACTGGTGTGTCTTTCCCAGAATTCTGTGATAACATGAATCGTCTTATATACAGGCCAATGAGACTACAAATAAGTACATCTCGACCAAACCAGTGTCCCTCCTCTTATCCATATGACATAAGTCCTTCTTTGTTTTGTGGGGATCTCCTCATATCATATCTTGTTGGAGGAGGGGAGCAGAGAGACCCCCTCCCCTGACTGATTTTAGCACCAGGGACCCCATCCCCTGGGCCTAGCCTTCATATGTATCATATATTATTGGGGGCGAGGGCTGCTCACCCCCTCTACTGGCTTATTTGAGTCCAAAGGACCCCATCCCCCAGAGCCAGCCTGGCCTCAAAATATATTCTTTTTATTGTGGGGCTGCAAAAAGGAGGTCGTGGCCCGATGCTCCATGACTCTCAGGATGGGGCCCTGTGAGCCTACTCTTTTTTAAAAATAATTCCCACGGTGCCTGACCGACAGAGGGGCCTTTTCTAAAACAAGTGTGGGAGCCTGTGCTTGCTTTTTTAATTATTTTTTTCCTGATCGCCACAACCTTATTTTAAAAAAATGCTTGTTTTGCCCTGGTGGGGTCCCCAGCTGAGCTAAGGGCTCAGGATGCCCCTGCCGTGGCCCCTTTTCTTAATTTTTATCATTTTTTCAGGGACTCAACTGAAGCTGAGTCCTGGGGATGGCTGCCAACACTTCCTTCTTGATGTGTTGGCAGCCAATCATATCTCAGAACGAGATCGGGAGGGTTCCCAGAGCCTTCAGGTCCCTGTATATACAAATTTGAATTTTTTTTAATATCTCAAAAATTACTGAATGGTTTTACAACAAATAACAAAAAGGGTGCTTTCTGAAGTGTTTAACATGGGGAAAACACATTTTGGGTCCCCCCCTTTTTCTCTGCCCCAGCTTGACGGATCATCCCCAAACTTTTCCGGCAGCAGCTGAAGTGAGTGTTGAATATGTTTGAAAATTTCACGAAGATTAATCAACCCAAGCTAAAGATATAGACAAGTAAAAAAAATACTTTTTCTATAAAAACTAGGTTCTAACAAAAACTACCCATAGATATATATCTATATCCTTGAAAAGACTTTAAGTTATAATATGCGCATAAATATATAGAGAAGACAAAGCGAGGAGGTCTGAGTGAGCTCCCCCCGGGGAGCTGCAGTAGAAGGAAAAGGCCAAATAGCAATGCTCATGGGAAGAGGGGAGATACTTAGAACTGCAAGTGATTATACCAGCAATAAAAGAATGGAATTTTGAGTAGACTGCCCAGGAAAAGAAAGTTCTGCACATGAATAAGAGTGCAAGATGAATACCTACATGGGTGCCCACCTGCACAGAGTCCATCTGAAATCATTGAGGCATGGCGGACTAATCTCATATGTATGGAGGGAAAGATCCTCAAAAGAAATCATCTGGAGGGATCAGGTAAGGGAGACTGCTTATGGGAAATAAAACAGTGCAGCGTCAAGGAAAAAGTTTAAAAGAGGGGATTGTAACTGATAGAAAATGGTTATCCTGCCCTTCAGGCATTACAGGGAAGTGGGCACCCAGGATCAGAGTTGGCACACAGGTCTGCTGCTGATGAATGATCAATGCCTCAATATGTGCAGAAGAGAAAAAAATCCCTGATGAACAGATTGCTCTTGATTGAGCCAAGACTAGAATAAGGATGACGCTTGAATCAGTGAGCAGTAGATCACATGAATCAGGAGGAGGGGTGTGAGCAGCAAATATAGAAGACTCTGGCCACATGAGAAGGTGAGAAACTTTTTTCAATGGACAGTGGAAAGCTAGAAATTAGAAGGAAAAGAGTGAAATGTAACCTGTAAAGCATATAATACCTGGCACTGCTGAAAAAGATGTGCAGTCTTATTTAAAGAAATGAACAACTTCTAATGCCTTATCAGTGAAACAGAATCCCAAACTTATTAGCAATTCACGTCAGTGTTAATAGCAATATAAAGCACTGTCTTATTTCAAGAAGTTGAACACAATCCTGTCCTGATTTAATCTAGTTTTCATAGTATTCATTTAAATAAATCATGTTATTTCTTCCCTGTTGAGAAATTGTTCTGGATGTCATCTTTTTTCTGGGGGGATCACTCACAGAATATCGGAAACAAAACTATCATGTGGACAGAATATTATGTCAAAAATATCTAGGAAACAAATGTTGAGAAGGTAAGTGCAAATAGGTAAGCATAGACTACTATTATTAACTCCACATCTACGTACCTTGAAGATATATGTATATTGTTAAGGTACATAAATGGAGAGTTATATATAGTAAAACTTTGCTTACTTATAGAAACATACCTTCACAATATTTTGGTCCTCAATATTCTTGACATGATTCACTTGTCCAAATGATAGTTCTGATCTTTTGTCAAAACATCTTCTGGTGTAGGGGTAAAATAGATGATCTCCCTTTGTATGGTATCTTCAATGTGTTCAGCTTTCATAAAGTACCATATAAAGGGGCAGTGGAGATCTTACAGATCAAATTACTCCTATGTCGGCATATCCAGAATTTTGTCATCTGGGTGTTCTACCCAATATACAGAAGGTTTCTCGGACGAAGGATTGCATACACTAGCTTGTTCGTATTACAATTTGTAAAATGTCTGAGAGTGGTGTTTGTGGCACCAGGGATAAATGTCTTAGATTCAATGGGGAAAGGACAGATGCTGCAGCTGCTACATTTGTAGTGTCCAGTAATTGGAGGAATGCCCAAGGAGTCATTGAGACACAGTGGGTTATTGACAAAGAGAACACCTTAGGTGTTGCTTTTTGAGCCTTTTTTATTTTCAAAAGCAATTATATGGTGTTGAATACCATGCTCCTTTCATTGAGCATTTGGGGTCTTTTGCCATTGGTACCAGCTATCAGAATTAGGACAAAAAGTGAGATTCTTTGAACACAGGGCCAAAGAGATTTCAGTGTGACAACAGGAAAGGAAGAAGGCCAGTAAATAGAGCTGTGTCTAAATGATTGGATCACAGCAGCTGTGGAACCATAAAGCCTATCTTATTTTTTCACAAAAGTGAGACAACAAAGATTACTGGTTCATCCTCCACCACAGGGAGCCAGGCTGTGACCAGTCATTACAAGTATAAAAAGCAAAGCAATTGGCCAAATATTATAGGAAATCATCACAATATACATTTTTCCTAGCAATACTCTAGAGGTGAAAAACAGGCAGAACACCTTTCTAGAGGTGAAAAAGCATGTCAATTAGATAATAACTACATCTTATGTTCTTGCTAAATTGAGGATAATCTCACTAGCTAAAGTGATATTTAGCAATGATCCTAATTAAGCATGGGACTGGCTACGTGAAAAATATAGGCCAGCAAGAAGAAAAAGTCCTGATCCCAGACATTTGTGGTTTATCATGACAGAGATTGTGGTTGTTACTTGACCAGAGTTAATACCCCAGTCAACCAACAGCACAATGTTTCACAGTTTAAAATATATTCAATTAGATATATTAACAATAACATAAAAGTAAAGTTTAACTAACATAGGCATACCCCAAATATATTTGCAATCTAATATAAATATTAAAATTAATATACAAAATTATTATTAATTAATTCCGCGAAGCAAATAAATACACACAATAGACGTAGATCTAATTATAGATATAGATATAGCTATAGATATAGATATAGATATAAATAGATATATATACATAATAGAAAAAACAGTCCCAGCACTTCCTGGTTATGTCCACTTGTCAGGCTGGTGTGAATCACTGGTGCGGGTCCCGCTATAAATCTCAACAAAGTGTCTCACCCTCCAGACACCCAGTACTCAGACTCTAGAGCTGAGTTCAAAATATTTTATTTACAACAATGTGTTTCAATCTGAAAGATTTTCTTCACAGCCAAATGTAAACAGGTTTCTGCACCATTTCCCTTAAAAAGCATCAAACAAACAGAAAATATATGAAGGAGACATTCTCTTTAACATCAACCACAACTGTTGCGAGAAAGACTCCAGAGTTAAATCGTAATTCTTATGTTTGATTTAATCTATTTTACCTAATTTGTGTGAGCCTCAAAACAACCATGATTTAAATTGTAAACATAGTAATAACGTGAAAATGACAGTGTTTAGTCATTTAATACAAAATAAAAATTTGTAACATGCTTACTGCTCAGATATAACAACAATGCTTCTCACCACCTGGGGCTAATATAAATTGTTTTTACAAAGTAAATATCAACAGTATAACACTAGTCATTTAAAAGCACTGGCAGAATTTATCACTGCTTAAGGCTCATATAAATCAAATTCCAAAGTAAACAAAAGGTGGTTCAACCATATTACATGTTCTCTTATATGAGCAATCCAGGTCAAGAGGCCTAATAATTATAAAGAATGTTACATTGAGTCTTCTTGCTCCTCAGGGAGGATCTCAAACACTCCAAGAAAATATGTGATGGCACAAGTGAAGAGAAAGTAACAAACACACAAAATATGACCACTGTTAACATTACATCATTATCAACAGTGCACGAAATGTTCCTACACACCCTGGGGCTCCCAGTCACTTAACATTATAAATATATGCAATCAATCTAGTTCAATTCTGGACAAAAGTGACAAAGAAAAAAAGAACACACATAAAGTAAATTATACAAAGAGATAAATATTACACTGTCACCATTGGCGGTTGCACTAGAGACACAGACAAAAGGAAAATTGAATTCCCAGTATCCAATGTTTACAGTCCTCGAAATCAGTTCATATGATGTGCACAAAAAGTTCTTCATTTAAATTTAGGCCTCCAGGTATCCTGCTGTTAAGTCGTATCATGTATTCAGATTCAAGGAGTCTTTAGCCCTCATTAAGAGTTTGGCGGTCGGACAAGCTGACTGCCAAGCTCACGGGAATATGCCCCCCGAATGTATTACAATGTTTTCGCCGGGCTGACCGACGGGAGCATTGTATTACAAGGTTCCTGCTGGGCAGCCCAGTGGGAACAGTGGTACGCTATTAGTCTCAACTCCTTTAAAGGAGCCGAAGACAACACCGTAGCACTACAGCATCATTGGAATGCGCACTGTTGTTTATTCAGTCAAATCTATTTCCCTTTCGTTATACTCATAAAACTGTGGCCCAAAATATCCTTTATGGATCTAGATTTGCGATATGTTACTAGTAGGTAATGTGACACCTTCTGGCCTATGGCAGGATATGATCTGGCCAAGTGCCAGTGTCTAGCGATCCTGTGTCTAATCTTTGTGGACCTTGTGTTATATGTGGCAATAAACCTTACTTATTGATGGTCTTCCCCTGTTCTATTCTGTTTTTACTAGAACATCATCCTTGGACAGAATGTTGAACTTTTCAGTGATAACCCCTAGCCCTAAATCTCCTTACCATCCTCTTCTCTTCTTCCTGGTAGGTTTCTGGTTTGCTGTAAATGTGTTTTGCCCTTTGCCCTTTACCCTTAGGAGTTCCCCAAAGGGGATGCTCCATTTAAGATTTGTAGGGTAATAACTATGGGCATGTAGCTGTTGCCTGCAGTTTTCTTGCAAAAGAGGTAAGAGTGAACAAACCTATTTCGGATTTTGACACAGACATCAAGGATATCCATTTCTTTATGCGTAAAGGCCAAATTTGGCTCATTATTTGGAATGTGTGGAAAGACCTTGTGCAGTGTACGGATGATAAAAATATAATCAATGTTCCTAGTCCAAAATGTAATGTGTTTGGTCCACCTTTCCTCCTGTTCTGTCCATACACGTTGCTCCTCACAACAGCCCATGAAAATTCTAGTATACCTCGGGACAAAGCAACTGTCCATTGCAGTCCCGACCAACTGCCTATGCCTTGCCTCATTAAAAAGAAATACATTATTCTCAACACAGAAATTCAGTACTTACAGTAGATTCACTGAGTGGTCATACAAATAAATAGCTTTGTCTCTGAAAAACTGCCTACATGCTTGGATCCCCAGCTTGTGGTCTATGCAGGTACAGAGTAACACTGCCTCTATGGTAAATAATAAGTAGGTAGCCTGCCAAGGTATCTCACCTATTTTAGTAATGAAGTCAGTACTGTCCCAGCAGTACAAAGGTAGATTCAGGACATATGCTAACAAGCAAAAATCCAAAGAAACAGAGGTAGGTATTAAAAGGCTGTTATTAGCAGAAATAATAAGTCTGCCAACAGGATTTGTGTTGTTCTTATATATATTGGGCAACATATAAAAACAGGGTGCCACAGGTTTCTGGACATATAAGAACCGAAACCCCTCTGTGCTCAAAAGGCCTATTTTCCTCCAATCTCCCAGTAACTTGTGGTATCTCAAAATAGTCTCTTTATAAGCATCATAAGTAATGAGTTCATATTCTCCTGATCTAATGAGTTGGCTCTCTGCCTCTTGTAAATACTTCTTAACATCCCATAGCACTACATTTCCATCCTTGTCTGAGGGATTAATAACAATTTTGGAATCCTGTGCTAGGGAATCTAAAGTCAATCTCTGTTCTCTAGTGAGATTTTTGGCATGACGGTTCTTGCCATCTCTCCAGATCTGCATGAGATCCCTAATCACTACCTCATGAAAACCATGGGGGATGTTAGCAATCAATCAGTCAAGTTTATTTTACATAGTAAATTGAAACCATTGCATTTCGATCCAACATAGGAAAAAATATTAAAATGATTAACATTCATTCAGCCTATCTATTCCTGTCTAATGCAAACAATTGTTCAAATGATAGAAATGTGTTAAAACACTAAGAAGTTTGAGCTAAAAAAGAAAAACATACTTAGACAACAGTAAATAGACATACTCATCACAATCACCAAACATAACGCTTTAAAATGCTTTTCCACCTTCAGAACACTGGTCCTATGGGGTGACTGTAATAGTTCTGGGGAACTAAGGCCCAGATTTATACTCTGTTTGTGCCAAACGTGTGCCATTTTCTTTACGCAAATTCGGCGCAAACATAACTCCACATTTATATTTTGGTGCTAGACCCGACTAGCGCCAAGGTTTTGGAGTTAGCATCATTTTTTGCTTGCGGAAAACTACCTTGCATCCATGGGATGCAAGGTAGGAGTTCCTGTGCAAAAAATGACAATATGGCCTTAGCACCATATTTATCCCCCCATGCTAAAATCATGCACACGGGGAGGGGGCCTTAGATAGTGGTGTTTAGCTTGCCTAGTGCCATTAATTACGGCCCGGGTCAGGGCAGGTGTTAGGTCACCTGTGGGACAGTTTCCATGGCCAGAAACCATGGAATAGGGCCACAGGTGCCCCTCCCAAGCCCCAGGGACACCCCCACCCACACCAGAGGGACACCAGAGGATGGGGAGACCCCATCCCAGGTAAGTAAGGTAAGTACAGGTAAGTATTTTCAATTTCTTTTAAAAGTGCCATGGGGGGCCTAACTTGGGCCCGCTTCATGGTACTGGGC
Organism: Pleurodeles waltl; assembly: GCF_031143425.1. Classification (NCBI taxonomy): domain Eukaryota; kingdom Metazoa; phylum Chordata; class Amphibia; order Caudata; family Salamandridae; genus Pleurodeles; species Pleurodeles waltl. The sequence goes on along the minus strand of NC_090436.1, from coordinate 873,748,087 downwards.
CCAATGGCAATGACCAGGGGACATATTCCCCCTGGGCATGGCCAATGGGGTGGTGGGCATGGTTCCTGTATTTACCAAGACAGGATTCATGTCCATGGGGGTTGTACGTCAAAAAATGAAGCTATTCTGGTTAGAGGCATTTTTATGCCTCTAACCAGACTAGCGCCATCCTTTGAAGCACAACCTCCTGTTCCTCCACCTGGCTAGCGTCCTTTTTTATGATGCTAGCCAGCCCTTACCACCGGCTACTGTCATTCCATAAATATGACGCCCGACCGGCGTCGTGGTGTTAGTGCAGTTTTGCGTGAAACAGTATAAATCTGGGCCTAAGATTCTCTACCCCAAATTGTTCCTAAGCAATTCCCCTAATTTATTCTTCAGCCAGATTTGACTTTATGAAGGCCCCTTTTTTATACAGAAAAGTGCCACTCACTGATACAGATAAACACACCTTAGATCAGTTTGTAAAGTGTAGCTGTCATGTGCAAAAGAAGCAATTTAAGGGAACTTTTACCTTACCTCACCATATCATAGTCCCACAAGCACAGCTTTTATGGAAAATTTGAAAAAATACTCTTTGCAAACCAGAATTATAAAGCTCAATGCCCATGTGCAGAGAGGTTCTAGAAAGAGCGCCTAGGCGTGCCCTTCGATAGGTTTTTGGGCACTTTCACAAGTAGGCCACTTGAAGTGGGGCTATCAAAATACTGGTACATTGCAGCATAAGCCGTCTTGGAGATGGCATGCACTTGGTCGTTCACTGGTCCAGGACTTTTCGGAGCAGTCTCAAAAATGTAACTCCCTTACATGCTAGGGGTATTGAACTGCATCTTAATCATGTTTTCATGGCTTGCAGACAAGAACGGATTTGCAGTTTATAAAAAAATGGCTTCAACACTCTTTTTTTGTTCAGCTAAGGTAACTGGACAAAGGTAAAATATCTGTGTTAACGACTCCTGGTAGTTTCCACATGAACTGCAATCTTGATTTTGCAACTGTTTTGTCATGATGGAATGAGGTCTTTTGTTTCTATAATCCCAAATCGGTAACATAAATCACTGTTTCGTGAACTAGCAGAAGGGTGCAGATAAATGTTCCTGCGGCCTCAGGCTTTTATGAGAATTAATCACTGACCAGGCTGCATTCTTCTTGCTAGGGTGTTTTTGTTTAATTGTAAAGACAGGAATCGTGATGAGGCATTGATGACTCATTTGAAGGCTTCTTCTCCTGTACTGGTGGACCACAATTCCTAAATGCCTAATTCTGTGATTGCCTGGCTTGGATATTCTCCCCAGGAACCTCTTAAGTTGGTGCGTTGTTGCTCCTCAATTACAAGCCAACATAGCTTATTAATGGAGCCACTTTCAGAACTAAGCAATCTCCAACACAATTTGGCAAAAGCACACTTACTTTGAATCAAATAATTTTTTACGCTGAACTGTAGCCAAACCTGCACAGGTGAGTCTCTTTTTGGTACTGTAAACATGGATTTATACACCTTTGTTTGGATCTTATTTAGAGTAGCTATTTCTCAGCTCTGCATGATTTCCAAGCCAGAGGCCTCATTTGGCAATACCTCGGTGACATTATAGTTAGTGAATAATTGAGAGATGGACAGTTCAGTTTCTTTTTTAATGATTTGAAGCCAAAGGTTATTGACTGTGTTTTATCTTGAAGGGCTATCATGTGATGCTTGAATGTCATATGGCGCTTCAAGGAAATACCTAAGTATTGGTAAGTGGTGGCCACCTCAATCTTTTTACCTTCAATTAATCATGCAAATTACTTAAAGTTGGCATCAACTAAATGCACCACTTTTGGTTTCCTTAAGTTTAGCTTGAGCCCTTGGATCTCATGATAGCATTTTAGAGAATTCATGCTTCACTGTAAACAAATCATAGCCTGGCCCAGTGGAATAATATCATCTGAAAACTGCAGGCAACTAATCTTCACTGATGCCAATGTTGGAGGGTGGGTGCTACCTTGAGGAAAGGTGACAAAAAGACAAAAAAAGTTTTAAAAGAGACTGCTCACCTTTGCATAGTTAATTTGTAGACGAGTTAATAACAGTCAAATGATCTTCACACATTATTTTGTCTCTGTCTGCTGTGTTGTTTTCTCATGCAGTACAGTATATCTGTCCATAGCTTTCTCCTCTGCCTGTTTTCTTCCTCTTTCGTTGATTGCATCTTTTCATCTGGTGTTTTTTGTGGGGTCCTCTGTTTTTCGGCAAAAAACACTACTCATCCAAGGTAGTAATGGTCAGTATGTCCTTGCTGGATGTGCCTTGCTGCTAATCCAAATCTGAGTAAACTTCAGATACTGACTCTGAAGTCAACAATTCCTGCTATCTTAGTGCCCCCTACTGTTTAAAATGTTTAACTGCACCATCAAACGTTCTCCCAAAGGTCAATATGCATCAGCTTGCACAACCTTGCTTTGCCCAGCATGAACTTACGCCTCTTTTTTGCCTGAACCTTCTACTCATATTTATTCAGACTCTATTACATTTGGGTCAGGAATATACAAATTTCCTCTTGATGCTGGTCAAGCCCCTCCTTGAGTTCTGTGATCTCCTCGCACATCTGTTCAAGCTCAATGTTGGCATATTTAGATATATGTATATTTAAAAAAAAATAACCAATTAAAAACTTACAGAAATAATATTACCAGTAAGTTAAAAATCAAAATCCTTGAATATAGAATTATAATAACATATACCACAGTTAATTGAAAAATGAAACCAACATTTTTGAAAATACAGTTTAAACAAAAAAACATTATTTTTTAAAAAAAAGAATATTAGCATTAAACAAAAAATACAAGAAAAATAACAATAAAAAATAAAGTGCAATAGGAAAAATGCTGGACTTTAAGGGCTTCAGATTAGAAATCTATGAATTTGGAGTTAGCAATACTATCATGAGATTCAAATAGCATTTTGGAAAATGTGCTCTTTCTTGCACACTAGCTTACATTTAAAAGAGACAAACGGAGAGAAATGTAATTAGTGATACAAATGTTCCAGTATTCTGTATTCCCACCATTATCCCAATGAAAATGGCAGCCCATGAATTTGGCTCATACTTTTACCCTCTCTGGCAATGTGAGAGTATTATGACATTTTCTCCAGGGCGTGGCAGACCCTGAGAAACATACCAAGCCCGGACATTTCGGAAAACTAGACACCCAGGGGAGTCCACGCTGGTGTGACTTGCATGGATCTCACTATATTTTGTTGAGCGATATGACACGCAAACCTCACACTTTAGCTAAAATAATCTGGCCCGTATTTATACTCCGTTTGCGCCGAATTAGCGTTGTTTTTTTCGACGCAAATTCGGCGCAAAACTAACGCCATATTTATACTTTGGCGTTAGACGCGTCTAGCGCCAAAGTATGGGCAAATAGCGTCATTTTTTTGCGTGAACGCCTTCCTTGCGTTAATGAGATGCAAGGAAGGCGTTCCCGTCTAAAAAAATGACGGCGACGCAAATGCGTCGTATTTATACTCCCGGGCAAAAATCACGCCCGGGAGTTGGCGGGTCAAAAAACCCCGCATTTGCGCCACTATTTAACGCCTGGGTTAGGGTAGGCGTTAAGGGGCCTGTGGGCTCAAAATGAGCCCACAGGTGCCCTCCCCTGCCCCCAGGGACCCCCCCTGCCACCCCTGCCCACCCCAGGAGGACACCCAAGGATGGAGGGGCCCACCCCAGGGACATTCAGGTAAGTTCAGGTAAGTATAATTTTTTATATTTTGAATATTTTTTGGTGGCATAGGGGGGCCTTATTTGTGCCCCCCTACATGCCACTATGCCCAATGACCATGCCCAGGGGACATAAGTCCCCTGGGCATGGCCATTGGGCAAGGGGGCATGACTCCTGTCTTTACTAAGACAGGAGTCATTTAAATGGCGTCTGGGCGTCGAAAAAAATGGCGCTAATCGGGTTGAGGCGATTTTTTTGCCTCAACCTGACTTGCCCCATTTTAAGACGCCCTAACGCCATTTTCCCCCTACGCCGGCGCTGCCTGGTCTACGTGGTTTTTTTCCACGCACACCAGGCAGCGCCGGTCTGCTAGCGCCGGCTAACGCCATTCCATAAATACGGCGCCCGCATGGCGCTTCAGAATGGCGTTAGACGGCGCTAAATTTTTTGACGCTAAACTGCGTTGGCGCAGTTTAGCGTCAAAAAGTATAAATATGGGCCTCAGTTTTTCTTGCATTTCTGTGAGAGATACATCTGGAATCTGCAAGAATCCACAAAATTCCTACCACACAATTTTCCACACTTTTCTAAACAAAAATGGTAACCCACTTCATGGGACTGGGCCTTCTGCCCATGACACGATAGGTCCCATAACACAACCCAGAGGCATCAAGGGCCTCATTACGAGTTTGGTGGTCCGAGGACCGCCATCAGGCTAGTGGAGAAGACTGCCAAATTAGGAAATTGGTGGTGATGCACATGAGATCACGCCAAAGCATCGCTGGCACCGCCAGTGTAGCCAGACCTCTGCGGTCAAGTTGAGACACCATTAGTCTGGTGGAGACCATGTTTCTGCTGGACTCATTACGGGGTTGCACACCGCCAACATAACCACTGTGGTCGGACCACCATAGAATACCAGGCAGAAACAAACAAAATATAAGGATACACTCAACTCCAGGAAGCCATACTCGTTCAGACGACATGGAACCAATACTAGATCTCATCCCGCTGCTCCTGCTCGCCGAAAGACCGAATCATCATCGGTGAGGAAGACAATAACCATAAGTACACACACTCCCCTGTTACATTTGTAAAATGTATGAATTACAACTGTTACATAACATACCATAGGGAGAGGGTGCAAGGGCTAGACGTAATAGTACCATGACACATATAGCAACAAACACACCCACACATACACAGCACACACACTGCAGCCAGCAGACACACACCCCACACATCAAGGACACACACTTATGCGCAGCAACACATCCCAAGGCCAGCCCCACCAACTCACAAACAACAAACGAACTCCTAACAACAACACACAACGCACAAATATGTACACATGTCAAACACTCAAAAACCGACACTGGCCAGGAAGATAACAAACAGGCAACAGAATATACAACCATCTGTGATAATACACCCACAATTACACCATCATAGAACCTAGAAATCAACATACACGTCGCACACAACCACAGTACACTGACCCTATTATGCCATGCACAATACACGCAGACTCAAACAGGGCAAACATACAAAGCCACACAGGACCACCCCAAACGCATGTCAACACTAACACAACACACCACCATGTCAACAATAACTCAGCTGCACACACATATCCATCAGACAAAACACACACAATCTCTGGTGGATAAAAGCACTGCACACAACCACACAGACTGCACAGACAATACCAGAACCATCAAGCTGCACACACACAAATACTGCAATACAACCAATGTCAGCCATTAACAACTCAAACCTAGGAAAGGAAAGGCTGGACAAGATGGAACGTCAAAACCAACAACTGGTTGGTTTACCATTTACGTGAATTACGTTAATTAAAAACAATGTCCAGTGGTGGGGGGGGTTGAGGTTAGGCTTAGGATGGGGTGATTACGCTTGGGAGGGGGGTTTAGGCTTGGGCTTGGGAGGGGGCAGATCTGTTTGGGAGGGATGGACTTCTTGGTTCGGGAAGGTACACTAGTTGTGGCCGGAGGGATAGGAAAGGTGGAAGGAATAGACTTAGGGAGGGAAACAGTCCTTTTAGGGGTGACATGGGGGAGCAGGAGTAGGGAAAATTTCAAACTAGGTAAGGAAGGTTTTCTTAGACACATGAGGGTGGTCATCTGAAGGGGGCTTGGGTGTGAAGGGTGAGGGAGTGGTTGTATGATGTGTTGTGCCGACGTCTTGGATACGTGTTTGAGGGAGGTGTGCTTGTGGGTGGTGGGTGTCTGTTGGGTGGGTGAGTGAGGGCACTTATGTTTCTTGGGCTAAGGCAGAGGTGCTGGGGGATGCAATGGTGAGTGGGTGACTGTCTGTTGGGATGGTGACTGCAGTTATGATAGAGGTTTGGCATGTAGGCATATCAGTGGTTGTGGTGGTGTCTGTGGGTCTGGTGACTGGGGTAGATGTCTAAGGGTCCACAGGAGTCATGTCTGCTGGTAGGATAGGTGTGATGGCTGGATCACTGAATGTTTGTGTTGTCACATAGGTTCTCATTATCCTAATGAGACTACTGGATTTGGGTAGCAAAATCACTTGCACTGTGGGGGACTGAGTCTGAACCCACTACAGGTGACACCTGTTGGCCCTAATCTGGGTTTTGTTCTGGCTAACTAGCAGTGCCTCATCTCCACCCGAAAGCAGGGATGATTGGGCAACCGAGCGCATGACACAATTGACTCCTCAGGGAAATCGTGGTCACTCAGATCTCATCCGTTTCTCTCAGTTACATTACTCTCACATATGCAAGGACAATCAAAGGCAGAATATATTTCAAGAAGGTTTTATTGAAGTAACTGCATCTTAGGGAATAAAGCATGTAATGCAATAACTAGGACGGCAAAGTGTGACAGGATTAAGATTGTGACAAGGAGAGTGAAACATAAAAATAACACTACCATATTGCCACTACGATCGTTAAGAATAGCCCTACCTAGGCTATGTTAGAGCACAGCATGTTAAGCTCTAATTCTGCCCTTCAGGTTCCCCTTGGAAGACATCATCCCTCACACCTGCGAAAGAGGCCTGTAGTCTACGTAAGCCGCTGCAGCGAAGCACTCAGCAATCAGTATACAGTGGTGGTCACCTGGCTGGAATCTGCGTCTAACGTACATGGGTTAAAGTAGTGTTTTTATAATAAAACAGATGATGGTCCAAGAAAGGATCCCGACATAAGAGAGTGTATATTTCTGTGAACATTAGAGACAAAGCCTACCACTTTTGCCGGCAACCTATCTTACTGCAGCCTTGAGAAAAGCACAGAGTGAAAGAAATGTCTTGTATAAGAACGTAGTGCTGGCCTAGGCAAAGAACAGCTAGATAGAGAAATTAAAACAAGACCGCAAATGTGGCCATTGTTAAAATAATAAAAACAAATCTGAATAAAATATGTCTGGTTTGCTACAATAACGTGTATGAAGCTATAACTAAAATGGCTACACAACAGTGTGGTGTCTGCATGTGTGCCAGGTGTTGTGTATGTGATGCTCCGGTGGTGGAGATATCAGGACAGGTCGTGACTGTGGCTGTTTCTGCAGGTGGATGTTGTCTGTGTGCGTGCCGGTGGTGTGTCTTGTGATGCTTATGTTTGTGTGCGCTACCTTAGGATGTTGAGGTGGATATATGTCTGTCTGTTGGTGTGCTTTGGCTGGGTCAGGGAAGGGGGGATTCTGACGGGGAAGAGGAAGGTGGAGGGGCAGACAGTGGACAAAGGGTGACTGGCTGCTATCAGTCGAGAGGCCAGAGCCTGAAACGATCTCTGTAGGCCTACCAGTGCACCATGAATGCCCTCCAGGAATGCATTGCTCTGTTGAATTTGAGTTGCCAGTCCCTGGATGGCATTCACAATGGAGGACTAACCCACAGAGATCGACCTCAGGAGGTCAATTGCCTCCTCACTGAGGGCAACAGGGCTAATAGAGTCTGGGGCAGAGGTGACTGTGGTAAAGGAGACACCCCACCCTTTGGGTGAGCGGGCACAGCCAACTGGGTGGAGAGCTACAGGGAGGGCCATGATAGAATGGGGGGTGATGCACAGAGGTGAAAATGGGGTGGTCCCCTATGGGTCAGCCACCAATGAGAAATGGCCACTGAAGGATGATTCCAAAGAATATGTACTGGATCCAGTCTCCCCTGTGGCACTCCCCTCGACCTCCAGGCCAATGGGTCCCTCGCCGATGGTATTCTCGTGACATGCGTTCCCATGGCCAGCAGCTTCCCCACTTGGCTGTGCCTTGTCTCCTTCGCCTCCTGGTGCTGATGCTTAAAAACAGAAAGTCAGGTATGGTTAACACATTCACAAGATAACACTTCTATCATACAGTACACATAAGTCTCATTACACCCAGGTCACCAATACCCCCAGGTAGTGCCAGTAAAGTGCCAACATCATGTTACTACAGGTTATGATGGATGTCCCTCAATATGAACATTGTCTAAGACCAGCTAAGCTACCTACCTGACACCTATAATACCATGAATGAAGAATACCAATCACACTAATCGAACCATTACAAGGAGACTTTGCCACATTATACAGGTTCCCTATCCACAACAACATGGTCAGGCACCAATGAAGCCATAGTTTAAGAAAGTGAATTCCTCAAGACTGATCATGAACACATACTCAACACATACAAATACTTTTAACCTGATGTCATGTACCAGACTATGAAAGATGTTGGAAAGTGAAGGCAAGCAAGCCTGGTGTAGAAAAGTCAAACCTACTTCATTTCACATAGTTCTAAATATACACAATGGACCTAACACACTACCACAAGATGTCAATCAGAGCGTACCAGAAATATGGACATCTAAACTAAGCTGCAAGGTGATACTCAGACCTACGTCATCATGCAATTAGTTTATCGTTGGTCCAATCACTATACACACATCAGACATGCCAAGCCTTACAGTTGTTTGTGGAGGCTTCTATGGCCCAAAGCACGTGTTGCTCACATGACAATTATACCTAACATGAGGCAAGCCCCAAGCCCAGATACACTTATATCACTACTCACATGTGTATGTGAACTATCACACCAGCACCACATTGGTATCCATGCCAACATGTGTCTCCCAAACAGCAGGACTCATTTGCCACATCCTTCCTTGCAAAAGCAAGTTTATATAACAATTTGCAATGTTAAATCTTCCACGAACCTTTCCAATGATAAATGATATTGATACATATCTGTCAAATAAGTATATGTGAATAGGCTATCATTGCCTATGTGTAATGCCTACAACAGTATTCCTAGTGACAATGCTGTGTGGCCACTTTTCATTTACAGAACATTAGGAAGGTTGTAACATTCCTAGCTTCTGATATCAACATTTGTATGCCCCTAGAAATGTTGGAACATATACATGGTATCCAACATGCATGTTGTCTACTCTGATGAGGCATCACAAATATCTATGTATATCCCTCACTTACCCAGGGGGAGTACCTTGTAACAGGTGTGAAGATGTCAACCATGTAGGTCATGTGACATGTCAGATGGACATCACAGCCTCATGTGCTGCTGTCACTTATCAGAAAGCATTAGTAAACTAGTGAGGCATAGTATATGTTGGCCCTATTTTGCAAATGAAGAGGAATGTTGAGACATTGCAGATGAAAGAATACAAGGACCTATACACTTCACCACCATTACATTGGGAGGAATTACCTGTTGGTGGGTATCTACAATCACCAAAGTAGAACATACAGTATACTGGGACACATATGACACAGACATGTGTGTACCAATATATGCTATCGTACTGAGAGAGCACCATATTTGAGTAACATGCCTCTAAATACATTTGTATGTGCACACCTGTGTGCCATATGTGGCTATGGTACATCAATATGTACACAGGCAATCATTTACACATTGCACTTACTACACTGACAGTCAATGTCCAATTCTGTCACTCAATCACCTGCTAAAGGACAAACATGGCATAGGTCTGTACTTACCCCCTTGTGGCTGCTGTGCTACCTTCAAATGCCCATCCAACTCATGGTAGGCCATCGTCAAAATGCGGGCCATTAGGGATCAGTGTCTGACGGGCACCCCTTCCTCATTGCGAGGACATCCCCAGCTGGGCCTTTCCGGTCTTCAGGTCCCAGCACCTCAGTTCGTCCCATCTCTTCTGATAGTGGGTGCTCCACCAGCTGTGGAGCCCCAGGGTCTGCACTTTTTTGGCGATGGCACGCCAAATCCCCTTTCTCTGATGGGCATCGAACTGCATGAATGACATAGATAAGAAAGCATGTCATGTCCACATGTGTCATACTACAACAGGAAGGATTAAAACTACTTGGTACAACCAGCCAAACATACATTGTCATTAACATCCACTACACTGATAGATGAGCATATGCAGTGAGGTCAGTTGTGCAGTGGAAACATGAAGACAGCATGCATTTACAGCACCAGCTGTCATGTGATCACATATGACCAAACAGCAAACACATTTGCAAATATGCAATATCAGGAGGAGTCCGGTATACCAACTACACTAACCCTGTGCAACATTTACAAGTTGGGTCAGGAAACATACATCAAACACTCTCCACAATGTCTCAGAACTCACAATCTGTCACCAACCGTCAGTACATGACCAAGTACTCATTCCATTCTATGACAACTTTGGCACCCTACATACATTAGGCACACATTTGGAAACATTTCCCATCAGCCTTAGCTTAGTTCCACAAGGTATACTTGGGCTAAGGAAATATTTGTGCACAAGGTGCACTTTCCTGTTCCTCTTGTACACCATATAGCTGTTCATACAGGGGTAGGACCTCTTTCACCAGCTTCTCCAGCTCCTCAGGTGAGAAGGCAGGGGGCCCTATCACCTGTAAGATATGGTATGATTGCTCAGAGAGGTATTGCACAGCAACTCTAGTCATGGATGTTTTGCTGGCAGCAGTATCAGGAGTCAAGTGAGAGATGAAGTACAAAATGACGGTCAAGTCTTCCATCCGAATTAATGTATGTGTAGTGAGATACATTAGTGGCATGCTCTGCACCCTCATGGCAATTGGATAGATGGATAGATGGTATTAGTGTCTATCATGTGTGAAACATGATATGAATGTCATTATCACTGAGACTTTCAGTGACATGCGTATCTATTTACTAGCAATGATCAAGGCAAGGGAATGGCATTGCAGTAATAGGCCTTCATCTATCTGAGTATGTTCTGTGTACCATGTTTAATGATGTCATATGGCATGTCCACACATCATGTGTAACATATGTGCATTCACAATTGCAATGGACACAATGACTGATTGACATACGTTCTTCTATCCCTTCATCTAGTTACAGTGGAATGAGAACGGTCAGACGACCTCCAGCGCCCTGTCCACTAGCAGACATCCAGACCATGGAGGATCAGCATGTCATCCAGATGTACCTCCTGAATAGGTAGACAATCATGGGTCTGTGTTGACAGTTGGAGCAAGATCTGATGCGTGCCATTCATCATCCTAGTAGCATACCACCCATTGTACAAGTCTTTTCAGTGTTGCATTTCCTAGTAACAGGGTCCTTTCAGAGTACTGTGGTCCTAACTGCAGGCATGTCCCAGCATATGTTCAGTCTGGTCTTGAAGGAAGTACTTTCTGCATTGTTAAAACACCTTGAAAGCTACATCAGATTTCCCCAATGTAAGGATTTAGCCAATGTGAAACCAGATTTTTAGTCTTTGACACACATCACACATGTGGTGGGAGTCATTGATGGAACGCATGTAGCCTTTGTTTCCCTGAGTTACAAAGAACAGGTGTATTGGAACAGGAATAACTTCCACTCCATAAAGTTTCAAGTAGTCTATTTGGCAAACCTCTACATTTCCCAATTATGTGCAAAGTACCCGGGTTCAGTTCATGATGCCTTCATCATGTGAAACAGCAATATCCTACAGTTGACGACACAACAGTGCACAGAGAGGGTCTGGCTGGTTGGTAAATCATATATGTGATAAGTGTGAATATCTGATGTCTGCTGCCAAATGTAAGGATATCCAGTATTAATGTCTGCACACATGTAACGTTCCTTACAGGTGGTTATGGCTACCCACACCATCCTTGGTTGTTGTCACCGGTTAGGTACCCCACCACGCCAGGAGAAGTTCACAAGGCATGTCATGGAGCAGACCTTCGGGCTCCTAAAGGAAAGATTTTGTAGCACTGACAAGTCAGGTGGAGCCCTCCTCTACACACCTCCCAAAGTCTGCAAAATTATTGTTGCCTGCTCCATGCTCCACAACCTCACCCTGAGATGTCAGATCTCAGATGAACCAAATGAAGGGGAGCCGGCAGTTCCAAGGGGATGAGAATGCAGATTTGCCAAGTGAGGAGGACAGTATTGAGGATGATTGTGAAGACAGCCATGCAGATCTCATACATCAGTACTTCAGCTGAGAGTAGACATGTGTTGTTCTGTAGAATACTTCTCTCAGTGGGTATTTGGGGGGCTTAGAGATGATTGTGAAGGGTCTTAGAATGACCATCAGACAGCTCATTAGTTGCTTAGCAGTACATAGCTCTGCCGTGCATGCAAAATTGTAAATGGAGTTGTGCTATCCTGATGATCTCATTTGTTATTGTTTGTGACACTGCACAGTCAGTGTGACAATTGTATTTGGGACATCTTTATGGGTCTTTATTACTATTACCTGCCTATATCTTTTGAATTACATTTTCACTTTGCAGATACGTTCAAAAGGTCATCCTCATGTGCTCAAATCTGAATTGTGTCACAGGCTGGTGGGATTTGCATGTCTGATAGATCCAGGTACTGTAAGGCATTTTATTGATGGTGTCTGAGTTCTGTGCCCAGACTGTCAGGACAGTGGGATGGTAGTGTACTGTCCACACAATAGACTTGTATGCCATGTTGTCTGGGTCCTATGGTGTTATGTGTAGCCTTGTGTCTCTGGCATATGTCACCCTGTGTACTCCATCACCTTAACCTTCTAATTTGTTTGATTATGATACTATATAACTTGTATGTAGCTGTCACTGTGTTTCCTCATTGCAGGCCACCAGTCACGTGTGTCAAGACTGACATAGATGAGTAGCATGTCTACCGATATCTGACCATGGTAAGTGGAAGGATCTATGACAGTGGACAGTTGTACTGACCTCTATCAGTAATATGGGATATGGTTATTTGGGAGGTATGTTATGGAAATGTGAGACACTTTAGCTGATGAAACATTGAAGAAATCTGTTTGACTATTTGGACAGCCAAATACTGGCATGTCCCTTACTTCAGTAGTGTATGGGGTTCTTTTTATTCACACCTATGCATAAGCATTACATTGTGTGGCCGTACTACCCTGTGTGATATGTGGCATGTTGTCAACCTATGTGCTGGCAAGTGCACTAAATGGAAATGGGTGTGTGTCCATTTGTACAATTTTACATGTATCAGACCCAGATCCAATTGTGCATGTGAGCTGGGACTTTAGAGAATGGGAACATATGTGAATATATTGTGTATAGCACATTTTCACAGTTTACTAATCACAATAGCACAGAAATTACTCTTTACTATGATATGTGGTTTAGTTGTGTTTATTTACATGTGCACAGGTAGGTGAAAGGAATGGGAAGAAATCATTAGTGCAAACAGTGAAGGGATGAGTCATGGTGGATGTAATCATCAGGGCAGCTGCTTCAACATTCGGAGTCTCAAGTCCAGTGTCCTTGTGTCTTTGAAAAATGGAGAGTTGTGGTAAAACATTCAACAGGGTGCATCTGTCACACACAAGGGGGACCAATGTAGGCGGGATTATTTCATGCCAGCGGGTGAGGTCTTGGCATCTGCTCCTCCTGGATGTTTAGGTGGATGTCCACATTTGCATCGGGGTTCTTCAGCTACAGAGGCTGAGAAGGCTGAGGCATGTCTTTCCCCTTGCAGAACCTTCCTTCCTTCTACTAGTTGCCATAGATGTAGAGGGGCCTGATGTAACATGGCCAATGGAAGGGGTCTGCTGTGGTGGACATAAGCTACTGAGGGTAGTGTTAAAGTCTCTCAGCACCCCAGTTAGGGATGCCATGTGGGCATTGTAGGCTTCCCACTTTTTCATGACTTCCAAGTAGTTTTATCTTTCCAGCTGCTTTATCTCCCACATCATGGCAAGTACCTGGCTCATCACGCCTTGCACTTGTTGGTAGGCTCACAGTTCTTGGGAGATGGTGTCCTGGCCAGTTGTACCCCTTGCAGCCTCAATCTGCTTGGCCACTGCATCCCTCCCACACCTCTCATCCCCACATGCCTGTTCCCTTGGCAAAGCTTGCCCAATCTCACTGGTGACAGATCCATCATTGGGTTCTTTAGTGGTGACTCTAGTACCTGCACTAGGGGGCACATCATGGTATCAGCTGTCCTTGGGCGACAGGTTTGGGATGAATGGCTGCCTGGGATGTCAAAGCAACAAGGCTAGGAGGAGTAGTTGTAGGAAGGATGAGGCTGACAAATGTAGACTGACCAGGTATCCCAGATGGGCCAGAGTCATCCTCATTGTCCTCACATCCAAGGGAGTTGTCCTCTCTAAGAGCTTCATCCAGGGGGAAGTGGCTGTCTCAGGTGCCTTCTCCATGCTCACAACGGGTAGGTGACTTGTTGGAGAAGTGGAACAGACAGTTACAGATTTTCATGCAACATGTGGTATCATATTTTGACAGGTGGATATGCTTTGAGCCATGTATAGGAAAGCTTTACCGGATCCTCTGATACGACATTGACACCTGCTTTAAAATCTGGGTTACAGCTATCTGGGATACAAAGACTTCTTATTTCATATACCTTGCTATAGGATATCAGATTAGCTTGGCAGTTGGAGGCCTGTTGATAGACGCATGTCTTGGTAGCTGTGTAGCTGAATGTTGTTCATGGTACCTCCCAGTTAGCAGTTGGTGAGTATTGAGTCACCCCTCAGCTGCAGAAAGTAAAGTGGACACTGACCTGTCCATCAGCTTAGAAGTAACCATTCTAACTGCCCTAACACTACACCTGGTACAGCACAATGCATATATGTGTGTAGCCCTAAGTTGAGTATCTATCAATGGGTGAAGGGAAATAAGAGGGCCTTTTTAGCAGAGGACACAGCAGTAGCTATGTTTTGGTGGTATTGTACTGGCAGATGTCCATGGCATTGCTGTCGTTGCCATAGACTGTAAGAATGTGGGTCATTCATGTGGGTTGAGTGGATTGTGTAGTTGACATGCAGGCCTATTTCCATTGAGGTACACTGTTCTGGTTTTCTTAATGGGAGATCACATCTCCATTTTCCTGGCAATTGAGGTTTGTTGGACTTGGGCTCCAAAACGGGGTGGCTCTACTCTGATGATTTCATCCACCATGACCCTCAACTCATCGTCTGTGAGGCAGGGATGTTTTTGTGGGGACATGGTAGTGGTGGGGGATATGAAAAGGTGAAAAAATTGGGAGATGAGGTGTGGGTGCTGCATTGTGAGTGGGTGACTCCTGATCTACGGAGGAAATATTTTGTGATATTTATGATGTGCAAGTGTGGAATGAGTGGTGTTTGAAGTGATGAGGGGTGCCTCATCTATGGTTCTATATTTTTAAATGGTGTTCTGTCTTCTGTGTGTGGCGTTCTGGTTGCAAAGGATTGTGGTGTGTAAAGGGGTATGTTTTGTAGTGTGGTTTGTGGGTGTGTGGATGTGTGTCAGTTGAATGGAATTCAAACTATCCAGTCTGGTGTACTGTATTACTGTGTAGACCACCCAATTCTACGGTTCACACAGCCATTTGGTTTCCGTCATGGGAGAACTGTTATATTAATTTGTGGGTCGTAATTGGTTCAGAGGATTTCTGATGAGCTGGCAGTGCTGGTCATGGAACCGTGTCTTTCCCGCCCTCTAGATTCCTGGCAGTGTTAGCATTTTGGCAGTTTTCAGAGGTCCTACCTGTGTAACTCATAATACGGTGGTCTGTATGACTGCCAACATTGCGGTCTTTTGGCCGCTGCCACCGTGGTGGTCTCACTGTCAGACTGCCAATTTTGTAATAAGGCCCCAAGTGTTTACCATCAAAAGTGACACATTTCTGTGATGTTGAAAGCTGCAGTATTTAGGCGGAACTGCCACCCAGGAAACCTCTTAAGCTTAGACATTTCTCAATACTAGACACCCATGGTGAGTTCATGGTGATGTGATGTGACTTATGTTGACATCATGGCATTTTCTTTCTCAGAATGCCCTGTAAATATTCAAACTTTGGTATGGGGAAACTTGAGGTAAACCGCCATCTGTCTACTGGGGTAGAAAGAGTGCTGACCCATTTTTGGGTGGAGGCATTGCCTAGTGCCTGTAAGGTCACACCAACCTCTTCTTTTTCTGAGGTTTACTTGAAAGGCTCATTTACTGTATTAAAGTGGTTCATGAAGTGGTCCATTTAGACCCTCTACTAGGTATTGCACAGTTGCAACAGTCATTCAGTCTATTATTTCCAGAGGTCACACGATTACCATGAAATTAGGTAATAGGACTGATGAAAATTTAAATTGGCATTAGCTGGATAAGAACTCTTCATCAGTATCAATGAATGGACATGTGTGTTGCTGGAATTACTAATGTGTCTTTTTGACAGTAGTGATTTACACTCTGAAATTTGGCTCCTTTTTCAGGGAGCACGGATGTGTAAGGCTACACTTTTGGGTGACTTTACACTCGGATTTTATGATTGGTTAAAAGTAGTAAAGTTGTTCAAAAGTGTAAGAGTAAATTACACATATAAATTACTCAGAAGCCTAAGGGCCTCATTAGAAGTTTCGCGGTCTGACCACCAGAACCCCATGGTGTTGGCCACTAAAAGACCGCCATGTTGGCGGTCACACAGACTGACATATTATGAGTTACGCAGCCAGGACGGGCAAAACCCAGCAAAAAAAACAACATCATCCCGACTCAGGAGGTCGGGAAATAGGCGGTCCAACCACCAGCACCACCAGCCCATCAACCTACCACTGAAACTATTACAAGTTACAAATCACAATGGTGGTTCTTCAATGGCAGTCCTCCAATGGCGGTCTGAACCAGGGCAGTCCATGGTCATTCCTGCACCACACATCACCACATTGGATGGATTTGAAAACAATACAGCTGGCAGACATAGACACACACAAAACACCTACAAACTGCACTTTAAAACACACCCTTTCACAAACCACAATCATTTGCAATTACTACACCACACACAGGCAAGAAACAATACACAAAACAAAAAATAGTCATCCCTCCAACTTTCTCAACCACAAATCCCACACTCGCACAATACACCCACCACACACAAAAGCACCTCTTTAGCCTATGTCATAGCCTTTAGCCCCTCACCACATGGCACCTACACCTCATCTCTTAACATTTGTCTTGTATCCCACCACCATGTCGCAACAAAAACATCCCTGTTTCACAGAAGATGAGTTAAGAGTCAAAGTGGATGAAATTATCAGAGTAGAGCCACAAATATTTGGAGCACAAATCCAGCAGACCACTTTCACTAGGAAAATGGAAATGTGGCAAAGGATAGTCGACAGGGCCAATTCTGTATGCAGCTACCTGCGCACAAGGGACGACATCAGGAAGAGGTGGAGCGACCTCAGGGCGAAGGTATGTTTCATGGCCGGCAGGCACCAGCTGGTCGTAAACAAGACTGGTGGTGGTCCCCCACCTTCTACCCCACAGTTCACATCATGGAAGGAGAAGGTCTTGGACATCCTGCATCCTGAGGAACTGACAGGAATACCTGTTGGAGTGTATTTGCATGCATGCTCACTGATCACCTTTTGCCAACTTCACTGTCACACCACTCAACACCCCTGTGCACAACTGTCCAAAGAACCCTGTCTGTCATCTCACATTTGAAGAGAACTCACAGTATTTGGGTGTGGACTGGGTATTGCAAGGACTGACAGCACTACAACTCCCACAGGCATTGTTTCACCATAAACAAAACCACATCTGTGTACCAATTTGTAATAGCCATGCTCAGAAACGTAACAATGGAGTATACTCAAATGAATGGCTCGTATCAGTATACACTGTGGGTATAGGACAGGCAATGACAAAAATGCAATGGACAGCTGCTAATACAAAACCACTTACACACTGCTACAACTGTGTCCTCTGCTACTCTGGCCCTTCTGCTCCCCATCACCCATAGAACTGTACTCACCTGGGGGGATGATAATTGTATAGTCTGTGGGCATAGGACACCTAATGACAGGAAAGCTAAAGACAGCTACAACTGGGATACTACTTAAACCCTGCTACTGTGTCCACTGAAACTCTGGCCTTTCTAACTCCCATCACCCATAGGACTGTACTCACCTGAGGGAATCTCATATGTATGCAGGATGTTGTACTTGGTGTAACCTGTCCCATATAGCCAGGTAGAATGGTCAATCCAAATCTGATGTCCACATCAGTGACCACATGACAATGTGCAGCTGTCTGTTAACTCAAACATGTAGTTTACCTAACTGAGAGGTAGCATGAAAGCGATGATGCTCGACTGCTGTCAAGATATGGTTCTATGAACAGACAAGATAACCAGGCATCCTGTAGCAAGGTGACATGAAATGAAATCCTCTGTACCTCAAAGGGCAGCACCGTGATATTAAAAGTTGAGGTCCTTGTCACATAAGGGCATCAAGCAAGGCCAACCTGTACATGGCCCAAAGCATAACTAACTGTTAGAAAAGAATGGCATATATCACAATACAACCAGTAACAGCCTGTTTTGCATCTTCAACAGGTCTACCTGCCACTGGGGCCATTCAAACCACTCATGAGACTGCCACTTCCCCCCTGGATGAGGACCTCAGTGAGGAGACCACTCCTGTATGTCTGGACGTTGAGGATGAATCTGGCCCATCTGGGGAACCTGGTCACATGACAACTCTCAGCCTCACTCAGCCCTCATCGACTCCTGCCAGTCTTGTTGCATCAACATCACAGGCAACCAGTCATCGCCAAACCTGTGTCCTGAGGAAAGTTACCACCATCTTGTGCCTCCCAGTCCAGGTACTGTAGTCACACTCCAAATCCCTGACAATGATTGACCTCACACTAGTGGCAGTGGCCAAACTGTGCCAAGGATGCAGGCATGTGAAGGTAGGGAGAATGGGAGGAATTGGGTGGGTCAGTGCCATGAGGGTACTAGGGGCAGTTCTGGCCAGGACACCATCTCCCAAGTCTTGGGAGCTTACCAACATTCTCAAGGCGTGATAGATCAGGTACTTGCCATGTTGGGGGAGATCAAACAGATACAGAGGGACAATCACCAGGAGGTCATTCAACAGTGGTGAGCCCTCAATGGCCACATGGTCTTCCTCACAGGAGTGCTGAGAGACATGAACAATACTCTGAGCAGGGATGGACAACAACATCACACCCGTTCCATTGACCAAGTTACACCGGCCCCTGCTACTTCGCAGTCACCAGTAGAAAGAAGGCCCTGCCAGTGGAGCGATCTGCCTCAGACACCCCTGCCTCTGTAGCTGAAGAGCTCCTCCACAAGCGTGTCCATCAAGACATCCAGGAGCTGCAGATGCCAAGACACCAGCCACTGCCAGGAAATAACCTCTGACTGACTGAACCCCTTTGCCACAGATGCACTCTGTTGACTTTTCTTAAACCACCTTCGTTTTTCCATGATAGTGGGACACTGGACTTGGGACTAAAAATGTTGTGGCTGGTACTCTGATGGATCACATCCACCATGACTGATCCTTTCACTATTTTACTTTAATTTTTTCCACACACATACAGCCCAATATCCTGTGCACAAGAAAATAAGCACTAATAAAACACCATCTATGTATTGTGAGCATTTTTTACCTATGTGAGTGGATGTTTGTGAAATGTGTTACATGCTCCTGATTCAAGCATAAGGAGGTGATGTCAGGAGGGATATGTCACAGGGAATGCCATGCTGATGATCACTAACAATACAAAGACCTAAGTCAACATTTTCCAATAACCATTTTTACTGCACTGTACAGCACAAAGGCAGCACAATTGTCTGGACTGTCAAAGTCAAGTCTGTCCCAAACATATACACTTTTACTTAGGTATCTGTAAGTACCATCCCACTGGTCGCTAAAGTCATGGACATGTCAGGCTGTGTCCAATTGAATAGGCCAACAGAATGGCTGAAATTGTCATCAGCTTCAACCTTATCACATACCTTCATCATGATAAGCAAAACTACATACCCCATTATACAGATAGAGAACTGAACTGCAGTCCCTAGTTAGAGGTCATTCCACTTACAATGGCCAGACATCTGTAGGCATGGGACACACCTATGTCAGTGTTGTGGCACTGGTGCTGTGACCTGCAATGATGGAACACAATTACAGCTATAAACCAGGCAAATAGGATAATTGTCAACTCAATATGAAGGTAGAGGGAACAGTTTGCACTAGATTATATGTGACAGGACACTAATTCACAAAAAAAGAATCTATTGTACCCACTTACCCTGGCAAACAAGTCCATTGTATATTACAGGGCTCTGCCCTACCACTGTTCTGGCAGCCTGGACATGGAACTCATAAATCCCAATTAGATTTAACACGGTACCTGCATCAATCCATGTCCACTTCACATGTCAGATCAGCTCCATCCATCTTCCAATGACACAACTCAGATATACTCACATGAGGAAGGCATAGTGAAGAGACCTGGAAGGAAAAAAGTGTAAGACAAGATTGTTAGCCAGTTGAAGACTTACATGACCTATAAGTTTCCATTACATTTTGTCAGTTAACTCAGGCTGTGCTTTGCAATACTCCAAACTAAGGTTTTACTCACAAAATTCACAAGTGCAAGTCAGTAAAACCTATCAGATGATGACACAGAAACCCTTCACATACAACCATGAACCCCATGGTATCCATAGGAATCAGTGAAATCACAGATCATTACATATCTACACTCAGGTGAAGTACTGATTGATGAGATCAGCCTGCATGTCACCACCTTCATTCACATCACTCTCATCCTCACTTGGCATTTCTGCAATTTCATCCTATAGCACTGCTAGCTCCCCCTCATCTGGGATGAATAGTATCTGTTATCTCAGGGCATGATTGTGGAACATACAGCTGGCCACAATGATTTTACACACTTTAGCAGGTGAGTAGAGGAGGGCTACACCAGACTTATTGATGCAGCACAATCTTGCTCGCTCCACACCACACCTTGTCCTACAATGAGCCTTGTTGAAGTGGACTTACCAGGGTACCGGGCACATACTTGGGAGATGTAGAGGTCTACCAAACAAACTACCTGGACATTTATGGAATGGAATGGAAGTTTTTTCTGTTCGATATACCTGTTCATTGCCATGTGGAGCAACCAAGGCTACATGGGTACCATCTATGGATCCCACTACATGTGGGATTTGTGCAAACCATATCACTCTGCCCTCGCATAGGCAAAATCCTCACGTTTAGGAAAACTGATGTAGCTGTCCAGGTGTTTTAACAATGCAGATAGTACATCCTTCAAGACAAGATTGAACACTGGCTGGGACATGGCAGCAGTTGGTGCCACTGTATTTTTGAAGGAACCCGTAGAAAGGAAATGAAGGACAGACATGACTTGCACAATGGGTGGTGTGCTATTTGGATGCCTGATGGCAGGCATTAGATCTGGCTTCAACTGACGACAGAGATCCTGGATTGTCTGCCTATCTATGTGGTATCAAATGACAATTCTCCATCGTCTGCAAATCTGCCAGTGGATGGTACACAGGAGGTTGTCTGACTATTCCTATTCATGGGTAACTATGTGAGAGGAAATAAGAAGGTATTTTCATCAATCATTCTATTATTTGTACGTGACAATACATGTGTCACATTAAAACATTGACATGCCAAATTAAACAGTGAAAACATGTTATATATAATACCAATGGAATCAGTGGCACCATACTGATATTTCTTCGCATTGTCCAAAAAAATAGATATATATCCCTGAAGTCATACCACAGCAACAGTATGTGAAATTAACATCAGACATTGGCTGTGGTCAATTGCCTAAAACACGTTAGCCGATGACACTACCCTTTTCGATTTCGTTGAGATTAGCATGCCAATATAACAACATGACCCATCTATAAATAAATACACAGGCTGTTTAGGCTATAGTACAGTTTCCAACATTGTGACATATTGAAAAATCCATTTCCCTACCATATAAAGGTATTAAAATGGCAACTGCCTGACCTACTCCACTGGACAATTGGAAACTATCACAACCACCTGCGGAAGCCAACGTGGCGGTAGGCGGCTGCTACCGCGGACATAGCCTTTGGGTAACATTGCTGCCTGTGGTGGTCCGGGACCAAAGGCAGTGTCTGCCACAAGATAACACTTTTATCATACAGTACACATAAGTCTCATTACACCCAGGTCACCAATACGCCCAGGTAATGCCAGTAAAGTGCCAACATCATGTTACTACAGGTTATGATGGATGTCCCTCAATATGAACATTGTCTAAGACCAGCTATGCTACCTACCTGACACCTATAATACCATGAATGAAGAATACCAGTCACACTAATCGTACCATTACAAGGAGACTTTGCCACATTATACAGGTTCCCTATCCACAACAACATGGTCAGGCACCAATGAAGCCATAGTTTAAGAAAGTGAATTCCTCAAGACTGATCATGAACACATACTCAACACATACAAATACTTATAACCTGATGTCATGTACCAGACTATGAAAGATGTTGGAAAGTGAAGGCAAGCAAGCCTGGTGTAGAAAAGTCAAACCTACTTCATTTCACATAGTTCTAAATATACACAATGGACCTAACACACTACCACAAGATGTCAATCAGAGTGTACTAGAAATATGGACAACTAAACTAAGCTGTAAGGTGATACTCAGACCTATGTTATCATGCAATTAGTTTATCTTTGGTCCAATCACTATACACACATTAGACATGCCAAGCCTTACAGTTGTTTGTGGAGGCTTCTGTGGCCCATAGCACATGTGTTGCTCACATAACAATTATAACTAACATGAGGCAAGCCCCAAGTCCAGATACACTTATATCACTACTCACATGTGTATGTGAACTATCACACCAGCACCACATTGGTATCCATGCCAACATTTGTCTCCCAAACAGCAGGACTCATTTGCCACATCCTTCATTGCAAATGCAAGTTTATATAACAATTTGCAATGTTAAATCTTCCACAAACCTTTCCAATGATAAATGATGTTGATACATATCTGTCAAATAAGAATATGTGAATAGGCTATCATTGCCCATGTGTAATGCCTACAACAATATTCCTAGTGACAATGCTGTGTGGCCACTTTTCATTTACAGAACATTAAGAAGGTTGTAACATTCCTAGCTTCTGATATCAACATTTGTATGCCCCTAGAAATGTTGGAATATATACATGGTATCCAACATGCATGTTGTCTACTCTGATGAGGCATCACAAATATCTATGTACATCCCTCACTTACCCAGGGGGAGTACCTTGTAACCGGTGTGAAGATGTTAACCATGTAGGGCATGTGACATGTCAGATGGACATTACAGCCTCATGTGCTGCTGTCACTTATCAGAAAGCATTAGTAAACTAGTGAGGAATAGTATATGTTGGCCCTATTTTGCAAATGAAGAGGAATGTTGAGACATTGCAGATGAAAGAATACAAGGACCTATACACTTCACCACCATTACATTGGGAGGAATTACCTTTTGGTGGGTATCTACAATCACCAAAGTAGAACATACAGTATACTGGGACACATATGACACAGACATATGTGTACCAATATATGCTATCGTACTGAGGGAGCTCCATATTTGAGTAACATGCCTGTAAATACATTTGTATGTGCACACCTGTGTGCCATATGTGGTTATGGTGCATCAATATGTACACAGGAAATCATTTACACATTGCACTTACTACACTGACAGTCAATGTCCAATTCTGTCACTCAATCACCTGCTAAAGGACAAACATGTCATAGGTCTGTACTTACTGCTGTGCTACCTTCAAATGCCCATCCAACTCATGGTAGGCCACCGCCAAAATGCGGGCCATTAGAGAATCAGTGTCTGACGGGCACCCCTTCCTCATTGCGAGGACATCCCCAGCTGGGCCTCTCCGGTCTTCCGGTCCCAGCACCTCAGGTCCTCCCATCTCTTCTGATAGTGGGTGCTCCACCAGCTGTGGAGCCCCAGGGTCTGCACTTTTTTGGCGATGGCACGCCAAATCCCCTTTCATTGATGGGCATCGAACTGCATGAATGACATAGATAAGAAAGCATGTCATGTCCACATGTGTCATACTACAACAGGAAGGTTTAAAACTACTTGGTACAACCAGCCAAACATAGATTGTCATTAACATCCACTACACTGATAGATGAGCATATGCAGTGAGGCCAGTTGTGCAGTGGAAACAGGAAGACAGCATGCATCTACAGTACCAGCTGTCATGTGATCACATATGACCAAACAGCAAAAACATTTGCAAATATGCAATATCAGGAGGAGTCCGGTATACCAACTACACTAACCCTGTGCAACATTTACAAGATGGGTCAGGGAACATACATCAAACACTCTCCACAATGTCTGAGAACTCACAATCTGTCACCAACCGTCAGTACATGACCAAGTACTCATTCCATTCTATCACAACTTTGGCACCCTACATACATTAGGCACACATTTGAAAAAATTTCCCATTAGCCTTAGCTTAGTTCCACAAGGTATACTTGGGCTAAAGAAATATTTGTGCACATGGTGCACTTTCCTGCTCGTCTGGTACACCATTTAGCTGTGCATACTGGGGTAGGACCTCTTCCACCAGCTTCTCCAGCTCCTCAGGTGAGAAGGCACGGGGCCCTATCACCTGTAAGATGTGGTATGATTGCTCAGAGAGGTATTGCACAGCAACTCTAGTCATGGATGTTTTGCTGGCAGCAGTATCAGGAGTCAAGTGAGAGATGAAGTACAAAATGACGGTCAAGTCTTCCATCCGATTTAATGTATGAGTAGTGAGATACATTAGTGGCATGCTCTGCACCCTCATGGCAATTGTATAGATGGATAGATGGTATTAGTGTCTCTCATGTGTGAAACATGATATGAATGTCATTTTCACTGAGACTTTCAGTGACATGCGTATCTATTTACTAGCAATGATCGAGGGAAGGGAATGACAGTGCAGTAATAGGCCTTCATCTATCTGAGTATGTCCTGTGTACCATGTTTAATGATGTCATATGGCATGTCCACACATCATGTGTAACATATGTGCATTCACACTTGCAATGGATACAATGACTGATTGACATACCTTCTTCTATCCCTTCATCTAGTTACCGTGGAATGAGAACGGTCAGATGACCTCCAGCTCCCTGTCCACTAGCAGACATCCAGACCATGGAGGATCAGCATGTCATCCAGATGTACCTCCTGAATAGGTAAACAATCATGGGTCTGTGTTGACAGTTGGAGCAAGATCTGATGCGTGCCATTCATCATCCTAGTAGCATACCACCCATTGTACAAGTCTTTTCGGTGTTGCATTTCCTAGTAACAGGGTCCTTTCAGAGTACTGTGGTCCTAACTGCAGGCATGTCCCAGCATATGTTCAGTCTGGTCTTGAAGGAAGTAGTGTCTGCATTGTTAAAACACCTTGACAGCTACATCAGATTTCCACAATGGAAGGATTTGGCCCATGTGAAGGCAGATTTGTATTCTTTGGCACACATCCCACATGTGGTGGGAGTCATTGATGGAACGCATGTAGCCTTTGTTCCCCCAAGTTACAAAGAACAGGTGTATTGGAACAGGAAGAACGTCCACTCCATAAATTTTCAAGTAGTCTATTTGGCGGACCTCTACATTTCCCAATTATGTGCAAAGTACCCGGGTTCAGTTCATGATGCCTTCGTCATGTGAAACAGCAATATCGTACAGTTGACGACACAACAGTGGACAGAGAGGGTATGGCTGGTTGGTAAATCATATATGTGATAAGTGTGAATATCTGATGTCTGCTGCCAAATGTAAGGATATCCAGTATTAATGTCTGCACACATGTAACATTCCTTACAGGTGATTATGGCTACCCACACCATCCTTGGTTGTTGTCACCGGTTAGGTACCCAACCACGCCAGGAGAAGTTCACAAGGCATGTCATGGAGCAGACCTTCGGGCTCCTAAAGGAAAGATTTTGTAGCACTGACAAGTCAGGTGGAGCCCTCCTCTACACTCCTCCCAAAGTCTGCAAAATTATTGTTGCCTGCTCCATGCTCCACAACCTTGCCCTGAGATGTCAGATCTCAGATGAACCAAATGAGGGAGAGCCAGCAGTTCCAGGGGATGAGAATGCAGATTTGCCAAGTGAGGATGACAGTATTGAGGATGAAGGTGAAGACAGCCATGCAGATCACATACATCAGTACTTCAGCTGAGGATAGACATGTGTTGTTCTGTAGAATAATTCCCTCAGTGGGTATTTGGGGGGCTTAGAGATGATTGTGAAGGGTCTTAGAATGACCATCAGACAGCTCATTAGTTGCTTAGCAGTACATAGCTCAGCCGTGCATGCAAAATTGTAAATGGAGTTGTGCTATCCTGATGATCTCATTTGTTATTGTTTGTGACACTGCACAGTCAGTGTGACAATTGTATTTGGGACATCTTTATGGGTCTTTATTACTATTACCTGCCTATATCTTTTGAATTACATTTTCACTTTGAAGATATGTTCACAAGGTCATCCTCATGTGTCACAGGCTGGTGGGATTTGCATGTCTGATAGATCCAGGTACTGTAAGGCATTATTTTGATGGTGTCTGAGTTCTGTGCCCAGACTGTCAGGACAGTGGGATGGTAGTGTACTGTCCACACAATAGACTTGTATGCCATGTTGTCTGGGTCCTATGGTGTTATGTGTGGCCTTGTGTCTCTGACATATGTCACCCTGTGTACTCCATCACCTTAACCTTCTCATTTGTTTGATTATGATACTATATAACTTGTATGTAGCTGTCACTGTGTTTCCTCATTGCAGGCCACCGGTCACGTGTGTCAAGACTGACATAGATGAGTAGCATGTCTACCGATACCTGACCATGGTAAGTGGAAGGATCTATGACAGTGGACAGTTGTACTGACCTCTATCAGTAATATGGGATATGGTTATTTGGGAGGTATGTTATGAAAATGTGAGAGACTTTAGCTGATGAAACTTTGAAGAAATCTGTTTGACTATTTGGACAGCCAAACACTGGCATGTCCCTTACTTCAGTAGTCTGTGGGGTTCTTTTTATTCACACCTATGCAGAAGCATTACATTGTGTGGCGGTACTACCCTGTGTGATATCTGGCATGTTGTCAACCTATGTGCTGGCAAGTGCACTAAATGGAAATGGGTGTGTGTCCATTTGTACAATTTTACATGTATCAGACCCAGATTCAATTGTGCATGTGAGCTGGGACTTTAGAGAATGGGAACATATGTGAATATATTGTGTGTAGCACATTTTCACAGTTTACTAATCCCAATAGCACAGAAATTACTCTTTACTAAGATATGTGGTTTTGTTGTGTTTATTTACATGTGCACAGGTAGGTGAAATGAATGGGAAGAAATCATTAGTGCAAACAGTGAAGGGATGAGTCATGGTGGATGTAATCATCAGGACAGCTGCTTCAACATTCGGAGTCTCAAGTCCAGTGTCCTTGTGTCTTTGAAAATTGGAGAGTGGTGGTAAAATATTCAACAGGGTGCATCTGTCACACACAAGGGGGACCAATGTAGACGGGATTATTTCATGCCAGCGGGTGAGGTCTTGGCATCTGCTCCTCCTGGATGTTTAGGTGGATGTCCACATTTGCATCGGGGTTCTTCAGCTAGAGAGGCTGAGAAGGTTGAGGCATGTCTTTCACCTTCCAGAACCTTCCTTCCTTCTACTAGTTGCCACAGATGTAGAGGGGCCTGATGTAACATGGCCAATGGAAGGGGTCTGCTGTGGTGGACAGAAGCTACTCAGGGTGGTGTTAAAGTCTCTCAGCACCCCAGTTAGGGATGCCATGTGGCATTGTAGACTTCCCACTTTTCCATGACTTCCAAGTAGTTTTATATTTGCAGCTGCTTGATCTCCCACATCATTGCAAGTACCTAGCTCATCACGCCTTGCACTTGTTGGTAGGCTCACAGTTCTTGGGAGATGGTGTCCTGGCCAGTTGTACCCCTTGCAGCCTCAATCTGCTTGGCCACTGCATCCCTCCCACACCTCTCATCCCCACATGCCTGTTCCCTTGGCAAAGCTTGCCAATCTCACTGTCGACAGGTCCATCATTGGGTTCTTTAGTGGTGGCTCTAGTACCTGTACTAGGGGGCACATCATGGTATCAGCTGTCCTTGGGCAACAGGTTTGGGATGAAAGGCTGCCTGGGATGTCAAAGCAACAGGGCTATGAGGAGTATTTGTAGGAAGGATGAGGCTGACAAATGTAGACTGACCAGGTATCCCAGATGGGCCAGAGTCATCCTCATTGTCCTCACATCCAAGGGAGTTGTCCTCTCTATGAGCTTCATCCAGGGGGAAGTGGCTGTCTCAGGTGCCTTCTCCATGCTCACAACGGGTAGGTGACTTGTTGGAGAAGTGGAACAGACAGTTAAAGATTGTCATGCAACATGTGGTATCATACTTTGACAGGTGGATATGCTTTGAGCCATGTATAGGAAAGCTTTACCGGATCCTCTGATACAACATTGACACCTGTTTTAAAATCTAGATTACAGCTATCTGGGATACAAAGACTTCATATTTCATATACCTTGCTACAGGATTTCAGATTAGCTTGGCAGTTGGAGGCCTGTTGATAGACGCATGTCTTGGTAGCTGTGTAGCTGAATGTTGTTCATGGTACCTACCAGTTAGCAGTTGGTGAGTACTGAGTCACTCCTCAGCTGCGGAAAGTAAAGTGGACACTGACCTGTCCATCAGCTTAGAAGTAACCATTCTAACTGCCCTAACATTACACCTGATACAGCACAATGCATATATGTGTGTGTAGCCCTAAGTTGAGTATCTATCAATGGGTGATGGGAGGTAAGAGGGCCTTTTTGATCAGAGGACACAGCAGTAGCTATGTGTTGGTGGTATTGTACTGGCAGATGTCCATGTCATTGCTGTTGTTGCCATAGACTGTAAGAATGTGGGTCATTCATGTGGGTTGAGTGGATTGTGTAGTTGACATGCAGGTCTATTTCCATTGAGGTACAGTCTTCTGGTTTTCTTAATGGGAGAACACATCTCCATTTTGCTGGCAATTGAGGTTTGGTGGACTTGGGCTCGAAAACGGTGTGGCTCTACTCTGATGATTTCGTCCACCATGACCCTCAACTCATCGTCTGTGAGGCAGGGATGTTTTTGTGGGGACATGGTAGTGGTAGGGGATATGAAAAGGTGAAAACATTGGGAGATGAGATGTGGGTGCTGTGTT
Organism: Pleurodeles waltl; assembly: GCF_031143425.1. NCBI lineage: Eukaryota > Metazoa > Chordata > Amphibia > Caudata > Salamandridae > Pleurodeles > Pleurodeles waltl. Next base: position 873,718,787 of record NC_090436.1, on the reverse strand, counting down.
GTGAGTGGGTGACAGGTGGTGCCTGATCTACGGAGGAAATATTTTGTGATATTTATGATGTGCAAGTGTGGAATAAGTGGTATTTGGAGTGATGAGGGGTGCCTCATCTATGGTTCTATATTTTTAAATGGTGTTCTGTCTTCTGTGTGTGGCGTTCTGGTTGCAAAGGATTGTGGTGTGTAAAGAGGTATGTTTTGTAGTGTGGTTTGTGGGTGTGTGGATGTGTGTCAGTTATCTAGTCTGGTGTACTGTATTACTGTGTAGACCACGGAACGCTACGGTTTGCACAGCCATTTGTTTTCCGTCATGGGAGAACCGTTATCTTAATTTGTGGGTCGTAATTGGTTCAGAGGATTTCTGATGAGCTGGCAATGCTGGTCCTAGAACCGTGTCTTTCCCGCCCTCTAGATTCCTGGCAGTGTTAGCATTTTGGCAGTTTTCATAGGTCCTACCTGTGTAACTCATAATACGGTGGTCTGTATGACCGCCAACATTGCGGTCTTTTGGCGGCTGCCACCGTGGTGGTCTTACTGTCAGACTGCCAATTTTGTAATAAGGCCCCAAGTGTTTACCATCAAAAGTGACACGTTTCTGTGATGTTGAAAGCTGCAGTATTTGGGCGGAACTGCCACCCAGGAAACCTCTTAAGCTTAGACATTTCTCAATACTAGACACCCAAGGTGAGTTCATGGTGATGTGATGTGACTTATGTTGACACCATGGCATTTTCTTTCTCAGAATGCCCTGTAAACATCAAACTTTGGTATGGGGAAACTTGGGGTAAACCGCCATTTGTCTACTGGGGTAGAAAGAGTGCAGACCCATTTTTGGGTGGAGGCATTGCCTAGTGCCTGAAAGGTCACACCAACCTCTTCTTTTTCTGAGGTTTACTTGAAAGGCTCATTTACTGTATTAAAGTGGTTCATGAAGTGGTCCATTTAGACCCTCTACTAGGTATTGCACATTTGCAACAGTCATTCGGTCTATTATCTCCAGAGATCACACGATTACCGTGAAATTAGGATAATAGGACTGATGAAAAGTTAAATTGGCATTAGCTGGATAAGAACTCTTCATCAGTATCAATGAATGGACATGTGTGTTGCTGGAATTACTAATGTGTCTTTTTGACAGTAGTGATTTACACTCTAAAATTTGGCTCCTTTTTCAGGGAGCACGGATGTGTAAGGCTACACTTTTGGGTGACTTTACACTCGGATTTTATGATTGGTTAAAAGTAGTAAAGTTGTTCAAAAGTGTAAGAGTAAATTACACATATAAATTACTCTGAAGCAAAAGGGCCTCATTAGAAGTTTAGCGGTCTGACCGTCAGAACCCCATGGTGTTGGCCACTAAAAGACCGCCATGTTGGCGGTCACACAGACTGACATATTATGAGTTACGCAGCCAGGACGGACAAAACCCAGCAAAAAATACAACATCATCCTGACTCAGCTCAAATTGAGAATGGAGCACACTTTGCAAAATTAAATTAAATTACATTTGCTGGTTGTATCCATGGAATCCTAGATTCTGCTGAGAAGTTTAGTACATAGACATGATATATTCAAAAAGAAAAAATGTATATGGCAATGGTGTAAGATGGTTCCAAGACTGTACTATCACAATTACACTTTTAATACAAAGAATACCTGTGTATTATACATATATACAACAGAACAAATTATAAAAATAAAACATATATATCGAGACCATGTCAAATACAAACATAAATATCACACATTTAACATAGATCCTCTAGCCCTATCAAAACCAAATGTTCTTCAGCAACTACAACGTCAAAGCACCATGCTCCAGTAGGTCCATAGAGCAAATAAATAATGTCCAATTCGTTGACTTGTAGTAATGAAAGTTCTTATCATCCAATGTAGAAGATCGATTTGCAGATTATTGATCCTGACTCAGGAGGGTTGGAAATAGGCGGTCCAACCACCACCACCACCAGCCCGTCAACCTACCACTGAAACTATTACAAGTTACAAATCACAATGGCGGTTCTTCAATGGCAGTCCTCCAATGGCGGTCTGAACCAGGGCAGTCCATGGTCATTCCTGCACCACACATCACCACATTGGATGGATTTGGAAACAACACAGCTGGCAGACATAGACACACACAATACACCTACAAACTGCACTTTAAAACACACCCTTTCACAAACCACAATCATTTGCAATTACTACACCACACACTGACAAGAAACAATACACAAAACAAAAAATAGTCATCCCTCCAACATTCTGAACCACAAATTCCACACCCTCTCAATACACCCACCACACACAAAAGCACCTCTTTAGCCCATGTAATAGCCTTTAGCCCCTCACCACATGGCACCTACACCTCATCTCTTAACATTTGTCTTGTATCCCACCACCATGTCGCAACAAAAACATCCCTGTTTCACAGAAGATGAGTTAAGAGTCAAAGTGGATGAAATGATCAGAGTAGAGCCACAAATATTTGGAGCACAAATCCAGCAGACCACTTTCACTAGGAAAATGGAAATGTGGCAAAGGATAGTCGACAGGGTCAATTCTGTATGCAGCTACCTGCGCACAAGGGACAACATCAGGAGGAGGTGGAGCGACCTCAGGGCGAAGGTATGTTTCATGGCCACCAGGCACCAGCTGGTCATAAACAAGACTGGTGGTGGTCCCCCACCTTCTACCCCACAGTTCACATCATGGAAGGAGAAGGTCTTGGACATCCTGCATCCTGAGGAACTGACAGGAATACCTGTTGGAGTGGATTTGCATGCATGCTCACTGATCACCTTTTGACAACTTCACTGTCACACCACTCAACACCCCTGTGCACAACTGTCCAAAGATTCCTGTCTGTCATCTCACATTTGAAGATAACTCACAGTATTTGGCTGTGGACTGGGTATTGCAAGGACTGATAGCACTACAACTCCCACAGGCATTGTTTCACCATAAACAAAACCACATCTGTGTACCAATTTGTAATAGCCATGCTCAGAAACGTAACAATGGAGTATACTCAAATGAATGGCTCGTATCAGTATACACTGTGGGTATAGGACAGGCAATGATAAAATGCAATGGACAGCTGCTAATACAAAACCACTTACACACTGCTACAACTGTGTCCTCTGCTACTTTGGCCCTTCTGCTCCCCATCACCCATAGAACTGTACTCACCTGGGGGGATGATAATTGCATAGTCCGTGGGCATAGGACACCTAATGACAGGAAAGGTAAAGACAGCTACAACTGGGATACTACTTAAACCCTGCTACTGTGTCCGCTGAAACTCTGGCCTTTCTAACTCCCATCACCCATAGGACTGTACTCACCTGAGGGAATCTCATATGTATGCAGGATGTTGTACTTGGTGTAACCTGTCCCATATAGCCAGGTAGAATGGTCAATCCAAATCTGATGTCCACATCAGTGACCACATGACAATGTGCAGCTGTCTGTTAACTCAAACATGTAGTTTACCTAACTGAGAGGTAGCATGAAAGCGATGATGCTCGACTGCTGTCAAGATATGGGTCTATGAACAGACAAGATAACCAGGCATCCTGTAGCAAGGTGACATGAAATGAAATCCTCTGTACCTCAAAGGGCAGCACCGTGATATTAAAAGTTGAGGTCCTTGTCACATAAGGGCAACAAGCAAGGCCAACCTGTACATGGCCCAAATCATAACTAACTGTTAGAAAAGAATGGCATATATCACAATACAACCAGTAACAGCCTGTTTTGCATCTTCAACAGGTCTACCTGCCACTGGGGCCATTCAAACCACTCATGAGACTGCCACTTCCCCCCTGGATGAAGACCTCAGTGAGGACACCACTCCTGTATGTCTGGACGTTGAGGACGAATCTAGCCCATTTGGGAAACCTGGTCACATGACAACTCTCAGCCTCCCTCAGCCCTCATTGACTCCTCCCAGTCTTGTTGCATCAACATCACAGGCAACCAGTCATCGCCAAACCTGTGTCCTGAGGAAAGTTACCACCATCTTGTGCCCCCCAGTCCAGGTACTGTAGTCACACTCCAAATCCCTGACAATGATGGACCTCACACTAGTGGCAGTGGCCAAACTGTGCCAAGGATGCAGGCATGTGAAGGTAGGGAGAATGGGAGGAATTGGGTGGGTCAGTGCCATGAGGCTACTAGGGACAGTTCTGGCCAGGACACCATCTCCCAAGTCTTGGGAGCTTACCAACATTCTCAAGGCGTGATAGATCAGGTACTTGCCATGCTGGGTGAGATCAAACAGATGCAGAGGGACAATCACCAGGAGGTCATTCAACAGTGGTGAGCCCTCAATGGCCACATGGTCTTCCTCACAGGAGTGCTGAGAGACATGAACAACACTTTGAGCAGGGATGGACAACAACATCACACCCGTTCCATTGACCAAGTTACACCGGCCCCTGCTACTTCGTAGTAACCAGAAGAAAGAATGCCCTGCCAGTGGAGCGATCTGCCTCAGACACCCAGGCCTCTGTAGCTGAAGAGCTCCTCCACAAGCGTGGAGGTCCATAAAGACATCCAGGAGCTGCAGATGCCAAGACACCAACCACTGCCAGGAAATAACATCTGACTGACTGAACCCCCTTGTCTGCCACAGATGCACTCTGTTGACTTTTCTTAAACCACCTTCCGTTTTCCATGATAGTGGGACACTGGACTTGGGACTACAAATGTTGTGGCTGCTACTCTGATGATCACATCCACCATGACTGATCCCTTCACTATTTGACTTTATTTTTTTCCACACACACTCAGCCCAATATCCTGTGCACAAGAAAATAAGCACTAATAAAACACCATCTATGTATTGTGAGCATTTTTTACCTATGTGATTGGATGTTTGTGAAATGTGTTACATGCTCCTGATTCAAACATAAGGAGGTGATGTCAGGAGGGATATGTCACAGGGAATGCCATGCTGAGGATCACTAACAACACAAAGACCTAAGTCAACATTTTCCAATAACCATTTTTACTGCACTGTACAGCACAAAGGCAGCACAATTATCAGGACTGTCAAAGTCAAGTCTGTCCCAAACATATATACTTTTACTTAGGTATCTGTAAGTACCATCCCACTGGTCGCTAAAGTCATGGACATGTCAGGCTGTGTCCAATTGAATAGGCCAACAGAATGGCTGAAATTGTCATCAGCTTCAACCTTATCACATACCTTCATCATGATAAGCAAAACTACATAACCATTATACAGATAGAGAACTGAACTGAAGTCCCTAGTTAGAGGTCATTCCAATTACAATGGCCAGACATCTGTAGGCATGGGACACACCTATGTCAGTGTTGTGGCACAGGTGCTGTGACCTGCAATGATGGAACACAATGACAACTATAAACCAGTCAAATAGGATAATTGTCAACTCAATATGAAGGTAGAGGGAACGGTTTGCACTGGATTATATGTGACAGGGACACTAATTCACCAAAAAAGAATCTATTGTACCCACTTACCCTGGCAAACAAGTCCATTGTATATTACAGGGCTCTGCCCTACCACTGTTCTGGCAGCCTGGACATGAAACTCATAAACCCCAATTAGATTTAACACGGTACCTGCATCAATCCATGTCCACTTCACATGTCAGATCAGCTCCATCCATCTTCCAATGACACAACTCAGATATACCCACATGAGGAAGGCATAGTGAAGAGACCTGGAAGGAAAATAGTGTAAGACAAGATTGTTAGCCAGTTGAAGACTTACATGACCTATAAGTTTCCATTATATTTTGTCAGTTAACTCAGGCTGTGCATTGCAATACTCCAAACTAAGGTTTTCCTCACAAAATTCACAAGTGCAAGCCAGTAAAACCTGTCAGATGATCACACAGAAACCCTTCACATACAACCATGAACCCCATGGTATCCATAGGAATCAGTGAAATCACAGATCATTACATACCTACACTCAGGTGAAGTACTGATTGATGAGATCAGCCTGCATGTCACCACCTTCATTCACATCACTGTCATCCTCACTTGGCATTTCTGCAATCTCATCCTATAGCACTGCTAGCTCCCCCTCATCTGGGATGTATAGTATCTGTCACCTCAGGGCATGATTGTGGAACATACAGCTGGCCACAATGATTTTACACACTTTAGCAGGTGAGTAGAGGAGGGCTACATCAGACTTATTGATGCAGCACAATCTTGCTTGCTCCACACCACACCTCGTACTACAATGAGCCTTGTTGAGGTGGACTTACCAGGGTACCGGGCACATACTTGGGAGATTTAGAGGACCACCAAACAATCTACCTGGACATTTATGGAATGGAATGGAAGTTTTTTCTGTTCATTATACCTGTTCATTGCCATGTGGCGCAACTAAGGCTACATGGGTACCATCTATGGATCCCACTACATGTGGGATTTGTGCAAACCATATAACTCTGCCCTCACATAGGCAAAATTCTCATGTTTAGGAAAACTGATGTAGCTGTCCAGGTGTTTTAACAATGCAGATAGTACATCCTTCAAGACAAGATTGAACATTGGCTGGGACATCCCAGCAGTTGGTGCCACTGTATTTTGAAAGGAACCCGTAGCCAGGAAATGAAGGACAGAGATGACTTGCACAATGGGTGGTGTGCTATTTGGGTGCCTGATGGCAGGCATTAGATCTGGCTTCAACTGACGACAGAGATCCTGGATTGTCTGCCTATCTAGGTGGTAACTTTGTATCACATGACAATTCTCCATCGTCTGCAAATCTGCCAGTGGACGGTACAGAGGAGGTTGTCTGACTATTCCTATTCATGGGTAACTATGTGAGAGGAAATAAGAAGGTATTTTCATCAATCATTCTATTATTTGTATGTGACAATACATGTGTCACATAAAAACATTGACATGCCAAATGAAACAGTGAAAACATGTTATACATAACACCAATGGAATCAGTGGCACCATACTTATATTTCTTCGCATTGTCCAAAAAAATAGATATATATCCCTGAAGTCATACCACAGCAACAGTAGGTGAAATTAACATCAGACATTGGCTGTTGTCAATTGCCCAAAACACGTCAGCCGATGACACTACCCTTCTCGATTTCGTTGAGATTAGCATGCCAATATAAAACATGACCCATCTATCAATAAATACACAGGCTGTGTAGGCTATAGTACTGTTTCCAACATTGTGACACATTGAAAAATCCATTTCCCTACCATATAAAGGTATTAAAATGGCAACTGCCTGACCTACTCCACTGGACAATTGGAAACGATCACAACCACCTGCGGAAGCCATCATGGCGGTAGGCGGCTGCTACCGCGGACCTAGCTTTGGATAACATTGCTGCCTGTGGTGGTCCTGGACCAAAGGCAGTGTCTGCCAGTGGTGATGGTCGTGTACATGGCATACGTCACCACCATCTCCTGGTGAATCTCTCACTTGACTCCTGACACTGCTACTAACCAGACCTTCATGACCTGAGCTGCTGTGTAATGCCTCTGGGAGCAATCATGCCACATCCTACAGGTGAAAGGGCCCCTGCCTTCTCACAAGTAGAGCTGGATAAGCTTGTGAAGGAGGTCCGTCCCCTGTATAAAGAGCTCTATGGTGCACTAGAGGAGCAGGTAAGAGCACCTTGTGCAGATCTGTTTCAGTTGCTCACCTCCATTAGTTAATCTTGCCCCAGAATATGGGTTTATAGTTAAATTGTGTCATTTAGGTGGTCATTACAACCCTGGCGGTCGGTGTTAAAGCGGCGGTAAAACCGCCAACAGACCGGCGGTAAAAAAAATGGAATCACGACCGTGGCGGAAACTGCCAACAAAGACATACACTTTTACACTCCGCCCGCCACGGCGGTACAAACAAACAGCACGGCGGTCACCGCCAACAGACAGGCGGGAGACAATGTACCACCCACACTATTACAACCCACCAATTCACCACCTTTTCCGGGGCGGATTCACCGCGGATAAAAACACGGCGGAAACAGGAATTCCGAAAGGAAAACGCTCACCTCTACACACCCCACGAGGAACGAGGACACCATGGACCCGGAACTCCAAATTCTCCCTGCGATAGTCTTCCTGCTCCTCTACCAGGAGCACGAACGCCGGCGGCGATAACCACGCTGAGTACTGCACCTACGACACAGGGGAGGGGGGAGGGAAAAAAACAGGGACACACACACACGCAACACCCCCACCCCCACCCTTACCCACTACAACACACACACTAATGCATATTGATACATCACAGTTACACCCCCCAACCCCCCCGGAAGAATGCAAAGACAATTGAAAATTAGTGCAACCATTGTAATATATTAAAATCAAGTAGGCAAAAATATATATATACACCATTTACAAAATATATACCAAGCATAGTAGTCCAGGTAGTGCTTCAATTAAGTCAGTGGAACACTGGGCCCACACGGTATGGGTGAGGCCCACACAAAATCCCCGACCATGCTGGAGAGAACACTGCAGGGGCATCAGAGAGCAACAAAACAGGCAACTCAGGGGGAGGGAAGGGGGGCACCTCAGCTGCTTGAGTGCACGACGTCAAATCCACGAGGGGGCCCCATGCCCACTGTACAATCCAGGCGAGTGCAAAACCACAGTCTCTCAAGTCTCTACAGTGGGTGGGTTGCCCACTGTTCCATCCTGGGGAGTGCAAAGCCACAGTCTCTCAAGTCCCACAAGTGGGTGGATTGCCCACTGTTCCATCCTGGGGAGTGCAAAGCCACAATCCCTCAAATCTCAACAGTGGGTGGTTTGCCCACTGTTCCATCCTGGGGAGTTCAAAGCCACAGTCTCTCAAGTGGATAACAGTCTCCACAGGTTCTGGAGGGGGCATGGTGCCCAGAGTGCTTCATCCTGCTAAGGACAGAGGTAGTGGATGGATCTCTCCACTGGTTCTGGAGGGGGCATGGTGCCCAGAGTGCTTTATCCTGCTAAGGACAGAGGTAGTGGACAAGGACTGAGGTAGTGGATGGATCTCTCCACTGGTTCTGGAGGGGGCATGGTGCCCAGAGTGCTTCATCCTGACAAGGACAGAGGTAGTGGATGGATCTCTCCACAGGTTCTGGAGGGGGCATTGTGCCCAGAGTGCTTCATTCTCCCTGTCACAGACTCAGTAGCATCAGTGCCCTTGGCGCTCATGGGCCAGCGGTGCATGAGACGCCGGTGCCCTGTTCACCGGTGCTTGAGACGGCGGTGCCCTGTTCAGCGGTGCTTGAAGTGGCGGTGCTCTGTTCAGCGGTGCTTGAGACGGCGGTGCCCTGTTCAGCGGTGCTTGAGACGGCGGTGCCCTGTTCAGCGGTGCTTGAGGCGGCGGTGCCCTGTTCAGCGGTGCTTGAGACGGCGGTGCCCTGTTCAGCGGTGCTTGAGACGGCGGTGCCCTATTCAGCGGTGCTTGAGATTGCGGTGCCCTGTTCAGCGGTGCTGGAGGCGGCGGTGCCCTGTTCAGCGGTGCTTAGGACGGCAGTCTCCATTGCAGTGATTCAGCTGCTGGCGGACCTTCATGGCTTAGCAGGGCTTTTGCTGGCAGACCTTCATGACCCAGCGGGGCTTTTGCTGGCGGTCCTTCATGGCCCAGCGGGGCTTGTGCTGGCAGTGGCCTCCTGGGCAGCTGGGCTGGTCCTGGCGGGGGCCTCCTGGGCAGCTGGGCTTGTGCTGGGTGTGGCCTCCTGGGCAGCTGGGCTGGTGCTGGCGGTGGCCTCCTGGGGAGCTGGGCTGGTGCTGGTGGTGGCCTCCTGGGCAGCTGGGCTTGTGCTGGCGGTGGCCTCCTGGGCAGCTGGGATGATGGCGGTCTTCTCCGCCATGCTGCTCTTCCCAGACTTGCTGACCTTCTTGTGCCCCTTCCCCACCTTGGAAGGTGTCGCAGCTGACTCCACACTCCCACCGGGACCCCTGGGAGCAGCTTTGGTGGCTGGAGTCTTCCCCCTCTCCCGCCGGGCACTGGGCAACTTCTGATGCTTCACAGGTGGGGGATTGTCTGTGCTGTGGCTCCGTGCCATACTGGCTGCCCTGGTGGCCGGTGCACTCCACATTCCGGTGACTACAGGCACCACTGGTCCCGGAGATGTTGTGGCTAAGGTGCTAGTTCAGAACCTAGGAGACGGACGGGGTGGGGGAGGTGTGGGAAAGTGGTCAAGGCTGGACAAGAAAAGTTTTTGGGACACACTGGGACGGGTAGCTGGAGGGGGTTTGGGAGTGGAGGAAGAGGTTGTGGTTGTAGGAAGTGTTCGTTTGCTGACTTTGGCTGAAGGTGTATGCGCTGGAGGCTGTCGTGAGGTGGATGGCTGTTGGGTGGGTGTATGCCTGCGTTTGTGTATCTTGGGAGGGGGCGTCACAGACACACTGGGAGAGGACACAGGGGATGTGTGAATGGTAGTGGGGGTGGTGACTGCACCTGAGCGGGGTGTGGTGGTGGGTGTGCTGGAAAGGGATGTAGTGGCTGTAGAGGTAGTGCATGCAGGTGTGAGTGTATACGAGACAGGGAGGGAGGAGTGAGACGAGGAGGAGGGGGACACAGTGGAGGCAGTGGATGTTGCTATGTCTGCATGTGTGTAATGCTTGCGTGAGTGCCTGTGGTATGTGTGGTGCTTATGTTTGCCTGAGCTTCCCTTGTGTGTTGATGTGTGTGCATGCTGGTCTGTAGGTGTGCTTGGGATAGGCTGAGGTACAGGGGATTGGGCCGGGGTGGAGGAAGTTGGAAGGGGAGGCTAGACACAGGGACAATGGCTGCCATCAGTGCTAAGGCCAGAGTCTGAAAAGCTCGCTGAAGGGCCGCCTGACCAGAATGAATGCCCTCCAGGAATGCATTTGTTTGTTGCAACTGCATTTCTACACCCTGGATGGCATTCAAAATGGTAGACTGCCCAACAGTGAGGGACCTGAGGAGGTCAATGGCCTCCTCACTGAGGGCAGCAGGGGTGACTGGGGCAGGGCCTGAGGTGCCTGGGGCAAAGGTGATGCCCACCCTCCCGGGTGAGCGGGCACGGGGCGATGGCTGAGGGGCTGCTGGGAGGGCGATGCTGGAAGGTGGGGTGGCGGCTGTACCTGTAGATGGGGGTCACAGATGTTGCCACCACCACAAGGGAGCTCCCATCAGAGTCCGAGACCGTGTCACACTCAGCTCCTGTCCCCGCCGTGGAGCTCCCCTCGCCCTCCGTCCCACTGGTGAAGTCCAATTCCGTAGTCTGGCCCTCCATGGCCTTGTGGGATGCAGCCCCCTGGTGCTCCGGTGCCACTGCTCCTCCGCCTGATGATGCTAATGCACACAAGAACAGGGAGACCACAAAAAGGGGGGGAACGACAGAAGAAAGACGTGTTGAGTGCATGCGTTACCGCTACCGTTGGCGGACACGACAGACACAGAAGCCCCCTGCACTACGCCGCGCTCTTGGGCTCCACTGTTCAATTCCTGGGAAATGGCCTACAAGGCTATGGACGACATCTGCACACATAGATGACACAGGGGCATGACTAGGTGTACTTGGCACTCTACAGAGGTGGGCTGGGGTGCCACATGGCCTGCCTTACGGATGGACCTTGCCTACGGAACTCGCCATGGCCTAGGGAAACCCACAGCCCACCTCCCCCACCCAGACCCCTCCACTGCGCACAAAGTCAGCAGAATGCGAGTGTACTCACCCTCTTGTGGCTGCTGTGATGCCCTCAAGCGCCCATCCAACTCCGGGTACGCCACCGCCAGGATCCTGAACATCAGGGGGGTCATGGTGCGACGGGCACCCCTCCCACGTTGGGAGGCCATCCCCAGCTGAGCCTCCGCCATCTTCTTGCTCCAGCGGCGAATGTCCTCCCATATTTTCCGGCGGTGGGTGCTCCGTCTGTGGTAGACCCCCAGGGTCCGGACGTCCTTGCCGATGGCACGACAAATATCTTTTTTCTGGTGGGCGCTGACCTACATGATTTGTACAGGGGGAAGAGAAAGGTATTACCAACTGCACCGTCAAAGTGATTGGCCCCCATCCCTACCCTTGGCATGTGGCACATGCACTCACCGTCGTTTCATGCACACCGCACTCTCCCCCCTTCCTTCTTACATCCACCCCTCTCCACACAGGCATAGCCCATACATCATGCTCCCAGTGTACTTACCTGTTGGTCTGGAGGACCATAGAGTAGCGTGTACTGGGGGAGGACCCCATCCACAAGTTTCTCCAACTCCTCCGATGTGAAGGCAGGGGCCCTTTCCCCAGATACTCGAGCCATTGTCTCTTCCAGACTGAGGTCACAGCAGCACTTGCAGTGTAGGTCCTCTCCTGTCAAAGATCAGGTATCGAGTAAATGAACAGATAGAAAATGGTGGTCACGTCCGCGGGGGTGCGTACCGTCACCACCGGCGTACATCGTCATTGGCTCCTGGGACCCATAGGGTCCAATGTTAACCAATGCAGCATTGCGCCGCGGTCTTCGACCTCCTACCGCAACGGTGTACAGCGCCAGCGCAGTTACCTCACATCCCATTGTCCCACTTTACAGGTCAGACAGCCGCCATTTCAGGGGCCCACATGGCTTCATTTTCAACTGCGTCACACATACCTAGGCCTAGACTCAACACACATACAGGCCACTTTTTGATTATGAATGGTGTTCTGTGTAAGCTGTGGGTACGTACCTCTGAGTTGTTTGTCTCTGTGCTCGCTGTTATCCTTCATAGGCACGTCATGTGAGGAGATGGCGGCATCCTCCGGTGTACCGACCGTTTGTGGACCTGTCGACAATGGAGGAAAGACATGTGATAATCATATACAGGCTTGACCGTGCCACAATCCAGGAACTGTGTACCCAGTTGGAGCCAGACCTGATGTCAGCTATCCGCCATCCCACAGGAATCCCCCCTCAAGTGCAGGTGCTGTCAGTACTCCATTTCCTTGCAAGTGGGTCATTTCAAACAACAGTGGCCATAGCATCAGGGATGTCCCAGCCTATGTTTTCCAACGTGTTGTCCAGAGTGTTGTCCGCCCTGTTGAAACACATGCGGAGCTACATCGTTTTCCCTCAGGTGGAGGATTTGCCTACAGTGAAAGGTGATTTCTATGCCCTGGGACATATCCCCAAGATCATAGGTGCCATTGATAGGACACATGTGGCTTTGGTACCACCCCCACAGGAGTGAACAGGTGTACAGAAACCGGAAGAGTTATCATTCGATGAATGTACAGATGGTATGTTTGGCAGACCAGTACATCTCCCATGTGAATGCCATGTTCCCTGGCTCAGTGCATGACGCTTGCATCCTGCAGAATAGCAGCATCCCTTATGTGATGGGTCAACTCCAGAGGCACCGTGTGTGGCTATTAGGTGAGCATATGGAAGCTAGTCAGTGGGAAGGGTTGCCTGGGTCTGGGGATATCCCTCCAGGTTAGTGTGTGTCTAACAGTTGTCCCTCGCCATTTGCAGGTGACTCTGGTTACCCCAACCTGTCATGGCTACTGACCCCAGTGAGGAATCACAGGACAAGGGCAGAGGAACGCTACAATGAGGCCCATGGGCGAACTAGGAGGGTGATCGGGCGGACCTTCGGCCTCCTGAAGGCCAGGTTGAGGTGCCTCCATATGACAGGTGGTTCCCTATTCTACTCACCAAAGAAGGTGTGCCAGATCACCGTGGCCTGCTATATGCTTCACAACTTGGCTTTGTGACGACAGGTGCCTTTTCTGCAGGAGGATGGTCCAGATGGTGGTGTTGTTGCAGCTGTGGAGCCTGTGGACAGTGAAGACGAGGAAGCAGAGGAAGAAGACATGGACAACAGGGACTCAGTGATCCAGCAATATTTCCAGTGAAACACAGGTATGAATACAAACCTGCCTACTGCATGTACTTAAACACTACTACCTCTCTACTGTCTGTTGTTTTCACCCAGTGTATGGTCACTGAGTTGTCACTTTCCCTTACAATTTCACAGATGTGGGTCCCACTGTGTGACATCTGCTTTGATTCCTCATGGACTAGAGCTGTGTGACATAGGTATGTTGACATTACCAATGAAAAAGCTTTTTGCCACAGTTATTGCTAATACAGTATTCCGGAATTACAGACAGACTCCAGATTGTTTTGTGCTTTAAGGGTGTTTATTTCAGTGGTCAATATTGGAGGGGGTTGTAAAATGGTGAGGGGTGATGGCGGAGGAATGTCCATGGCAGAGTCCAGTCTATTAATCTCACAGATGCATTGCCCAAATGGGCATAGGAATTGGAGCCGGGGCAGTTAAAGGATGGACAGGGTGACAAAGTGGGACAGTAGGATGACAATCAGGGTGGTCTCATTTCTTGGTGGGGGTCTTGGCATCGTTCTCTGTCTTTGTGCTGGATCTCAGGGACTGTTTGCGGGGTGATTCTCCTTCTGCAGGGGGTGGGGTGCTGGTGTGGTGGTGCTGTGGCAGTGCCTCCTGTCCACTAGCACTGGCGGAGGTGGTGGGCAGTTCATCATCGAGACTAGTGTCAGGGGCCCCTTGTAGTGCCACAGTGTCCCTCCTGGTGTTGAGTACTTGCTTCAGCACCCCTATGATGGTGCCCAGGGTGGAATTGATGGTTATGAGTTCCTCCCTGAAGCCCAAATACTGTTCCTCCTGCAGGCGCTGGGTCACCTGAAACTTGGCCAGTATCGTTGCCATCGTCTCCTGGGAGTGGTGGTAGTCTCCCATAATGGAGGAGAGGGCCTCGTGGAGAGTGGGTTCCCTGGGCCTGTTTCCCCCTGTCGCACAGCAGCCCTTCCAGTTCCCCTATGTTCCTGGGCCTCCGTCCCCTGGACCGTGTGCCCACTACCACTGCCCCCAGGTCCCTGTTGTTGCTGGGGTGGTGGGTTAGCCTGGGTTCCCCGTAGTGGTGGACACACTGCTGATTGACGTGTCCTGGGGACGGAGGTATGGGCCCGCTGGGTGGGTGCTGTGCTGGTGTTTCCATGGGGGGGAAGCTCTGTAGTGGCCTGTGACTGGGTGTGGGGAACCGACTGTCCCAAGGGCCCCGATGGGCTGGGCTGGTCATCTAGATCCAGTTGGACAGAGGTGCTGTCATCACTGTGGGCCTCTTCTGTTGGTGGTGTGGACGTGTGTGGACCCTCCTGTCCGGTGACATTGGGTAGGCGTCCTGCAGGGGTATAAAAGCATGATTATTGCATCTGTGTGTGTCAAGGTGTGCAATAGGTGGGTGACCATGTACCCCAGTGCTATCATTCCTGTGTGGGACCTTGTGTGATGATGGTTTAGGGGGGTGTATGGGTATGTGCAGTGGGCATGCTTTAGTGATGGGTGTCCATGCTTTGTTGTTGCGTGCAGGGCTTGGTGTCGGGATGGGTGGGTTGTGATAGTGGGACATTTGTGAGGAGTAGGAGTGATGGGGTGATGGTGAGGGTGGGGGTATGTTTTGGCATGCAGGTAAGGTGGAGGATGTAATAGTTAAGATTTGACTTACCAGAGTCCATTCCTCCACCTACTCCTGCAAGGCCCTCAGGATGCAGAATCGCCAAGACCTGCTCCTCCCATGTTGTTAGTTGTGGGGGAGGAGGTGGGGGTCCTCCGCCAGTCCGCTGAACCACCAGGTGGTGTCTGGAGACCACGGAACGCACCTTCTCCCATAGGTCGTTCCACCTCTTCCTGATGTCCTCCCGATTTCTTGGGTGCTGTCCCACTGCGTTGACCCTGTCCACTATTCTTCGCCATAGCTCCATCTTCCTTGCAATTGAGGTGTGCTGCACCTGTGATCCAAATAGCTGTGGCTCTACCCAAACGATTTCCTCCACCATGACCCTGAGCTCCTCCTCCGAGAACCTGGGGTGTCTTTGCCGTGCCATGGGGTGGTGTAGGTGATGTGTGGGGTGGGGTGAGGGGTGATAAGTGTGCTGATATGTAGTGGTGTGTTGTGTGAGGTGCGTGGAAGATATGTGGGTGATGGTGTTGTGGGCCTGTGGATGCTAGTGTTGTTGATGGTGGTGTCTCTCTCTGGCTTTCGTTCGTGATTTGTGGTCGTAAGGGTTTGTGGGTGATGTGGGTGTGTGTTTTATATTGTATTGAGGGTGTGGGAGTGGTGTGTGTATGTGTATCAGGTGTGTGTATTTTGAATTGTCCAATGTGGCTGTGTTTTGGAGATGTGTGTGTATTTTGAGCGCGGAGGTGTGTACCGCCAATGGAATACCACGGTTGAAACACCGCTGTGTGGATTTGTGGGTTGTGATAGTGTGGGGGTATTTCTGTTGGCGTGACGGTGGAGGTTTTGTTTTCGCCAGTTTATCACTGACCTTTTGTGTGGCAGACTTCTGTGGGTGTCTGAATTTTGGCGGATTCCGAGCAGTGGGTCATAATGACCGTGGTGGAATTCCGCTGCCGCGGCGGTGTGTTGGCGGTCTTCTGCACGGTGGTAAGTGGCTTTTACCGCCAATGTTGTAATGAGGGCCTTAATCCCTTTAGGTGCCTTCAGTGTGCATACATGTTAGAGTTACTGTGCATGTCACTATATGAGGTGACAGGTTTGGAGTCCAGGGACAACATGTAAAGTATGCAATGAGAGTTTTCTGACCCACCATGGAAATGATTCACATGTGTAGCTAAGAGGTGTGATGGGCACACTTCAGCTGAGTGTGTGCAGTGATTTCCCTCTATCCAATGACTACTATATGCCACAGGTGGACAGGATGTTCCCATTGACTTGTTGTCATTAGTAGAATATGACACTGGCTGTTCTTGTGTGGGACTTGTGAACATGATTCTCTTACTTGCCTTCTGCATCCCTGCAGGTCAACAAGCATCAGGAGAAGGGAATTTGCCGTGGGTCTACAGCCGGCGGAGTGCCCACTGTCAGAAGAGGTAGGAGGACCTGAGACATGGGGCCTGGAAGACCGCAGAGGCCCAGCTGGGGTTGTCCTCCCAATGAGGATGGGGTGCCCATCGGAACATGACCCCCCTAATGGCCTGCACATTGGTGGTGGTCTACCCTGAGTTGGGTGGGCGTTTAGAGGCAGCAGAGCAACCACAAAGGTGTAAGTGAAGTCCTAACTCATTTTTTACCATGTACCAGGTGAATGAGTGAGGGACTGAGTGCTACATCTTAGTATGGGGGAATTGTCATGTGTCAAAGTTGTTCTGTGCCCACATTGGTGTATTTGGGTCATATATTGCCAACGTGTGCACATCCATTTAGGCTCTGGACCTGGTCTGTACCATGGATTCCCCTCAGTCCTACACCAAAGCATGGCTAATATTTGATTTCGTATTGTCTTAGTATGACCAGCTGTTACTCCCCAGGTGGGTGTAACCTCACACAAACAGGTAGATCATCCCTAATTTTACAGTAGGAAGGTGGGTGTGTTCTAGCACATTGGGCACTATTATGTATCATAAAATATGTCTATCCGAGTGTTTGATGCAGCAATGGGAAAGGCATCTCGATTGTATGTTGCTCGCTGATGTGCCACAGCTTTCTGTGATGCATTTGAGTCCATCATACATGTTACATGATTTACAGAAATTAACCCTTGTAAGCTGTTGCAGGGTTATTTCCCTTGGTAAGTGAGTTATGTACATAACCATGTGTAATGTTACACCACAATTGCCCTAATGCATGGTGAATGCATGTGCGCATGAGCATTCTTTTCCACTCTGACACAGTATTGTGTGTGAAATGTAAGCATGTGACAGCCATGATGATGTCCTAATGCATGAAACTTTCTGACATTGGTGCCCTTCTGACACAAGTAGTAGGAATGGTACATAGGCAATGGATGTCTAATCACAGAAAAGTTACTGATGTTGCTTTTCATTCGGCTGATGTTAGGTGCATTCCATGTAGTGATAGGAGGCTCTGTCTCCTTCCTCCTGCACAATGCTGTGGACAATGTGATACATAGACCAAGAATACTTTTCTCTTATTGCATTGGGAAGGTGTTGATATGTCATATGATGGTATGTGTCCATGGTGATTTGGGTTTTACAATGTCACTTGATGTAGGTATGGCTTGCTTATACCAGGGTTACCTGCCTTTACTTGGGAATCTATGGAATGGTTTGATAAATGATTTCAGAGCAAGGTCTTACTGAGGAGGGCATTGGGTCTGTGTCAATATTTAGCTACCTTGACAATGGGAATCCATTGCATGTCTACTGCTTCTTTTTTTATTGCAGTATATGACACCCATTATTGGTAGATAGGTCACTTATGGATGACTTTGTTAGTGTGATTGTTCTAAGTAATCTGTGCTAATGTGATATTCAAATAGGTAGCTCTGATTGTGTGTTTCCCTAATGTATGTGATACATGTGTGTTGTTTTGTGTTGTTACATGATGTTGCCATTTTTTGGGCATTTCATATGGGGGGTCAGTAGTTCTTAGGATATGTTTTGAGTTCTAATGTCCATGTCCTGACCCTACTTCACTATCTGTTTTCAGCACCAGCAGGCAAAGGAGACAGGAAGTTTCTGACCACTGGACCTTCGGTCCCGACAGTAAGGGACCCAGTGGCCTGGAGGGAGTGCCACGGGGAGAATGGATCTACTACTTCATCTTTGGAATCCTCCTCCAGTGGCCACTCCCTAGTGGTGGTGGATCCATTGGAGACCCCCCAGTACCATCTCTGTCCACTTCCTCCTGTTCTATCACCACCCTCCCTGTAGCTCCCCATCCATTTGGCCTTGCCCGCTCACTCAAGAGGTTGGGCATCTCCTTTGCCCCGGGCACCTCTGACCCAGCCACTGTTAGCCCTGCTGCCCTCAGTGAGAAGGCTATTGACCTCATGAGGTCAATCTCTGTGGGCCAGTCCACCATTGCGAATGCCATCAAGGGACTGGCAAGCCAGATCCAACATTCCTGGAGGACTTTCATGGCGCAATGGCTGTCTTACGGAGATCTTTTCAGGCTCTGGCCTCCACACTGACCGCAGTCAGTCACACCTTGTCTCCCATTCTCCCTCCACCTTCCTCTTCCAGACCAGATCCCTCCTTTACTGACACAGTCAAATCACACAGACAGATTTACATTCATCCACCTCAACAGACAAGGGAAGCGCACACAAACACAAGCACCACAAGTTACACCACAGACATGCACACAACAACATTCACCTGCAGACACATAAACAGGCACAACCTGCCCTGACACCCCCTCCACCCCCAGCATCACAGATGCAACCCCAGGCACATCTACAGATACTACACCAACATTCACTGATCCAGCCACCACACCTGCAGACACCAACCCAGCAGACCCTCAGACATCTACCCCAGTCATCACACCTGCAGACACCCTTACATGCAGCACATTCACCTACCTACAGTCACCACCCCAACAGATATTCACCCACCCACCACGGCATCCCCCAGTACCTCAACCCCCCTCAGTCCAAGAAACATAAATACCCTCACTCACTCACCTAACAGACACACACTCCACATGAGCCCTCCACCCACAAACATTCACTCAAAACATCCACACCTACACATCATACGACCACTCCCTCACCCTCAACACCCAAACCCCTTTCTAATAACCGTACCCGTGTGTCTAAGAAAGCCTTCCTATGTAATCTTGACCTTTTCCGTACTCCGCCTCGTGACACCCCCAAAAGATTGCTCACCCTTCCAAAGGCCAACCCTTCCACCTGTAAGGCCTTCCCTATCCCACTGCCAGCACCCATACCCCTCCCCACCAAGATGAAGTCCACCCCTCCCAAGAAGATTCTCCACTTTTAAACCCAAAACTAAACCCACTACTCCCTCCCAAGCCCAGCTCCATATCTCCTCCCCTGCCACCCCCCCAATGTCCCCTGAGGTCCCTGACTGCCCCCTTGATGCCACTACCTGTGGAGGTTATATGGCAGTCAGGAGTCAAGTTGGTGCACTTTTGTGTCCCTTTTATGTCCGTTTAGTGCTTATGGCACTATTATGGAGTGGCCAATGGCTTTGGACTATGCCATTTGTCATATCTATGATATTAAAGTAAACCAGTTCTTGTTATTTTGGTTACATCTTTGTCCTGCATTTGATTCCCTAGGTGTATGTTGTTGCTGGTTAACATTGGTTGAGTGTAAGTATTTGTGTGTCTATACTGCTTGAAGATCCATGTGTGGTGGTTTGATGTATATGGGTATGTGTGCAGTGCTGTGGTCCCCCAAGGAAAGGGTGTGTGTAGTATGTAGGGTTTATGTGTGTATTATAAATGTTGTTGTCATGGTATTGTGTTGTGCATGAAGTGGTATGTGTTTGTTGTGGTAATGTGCAATGTGGACAGTTATGGTGTATGCCTTGTACTCTGATGTGGCTATTGTGTCCATGTGGTGTGGGTTGTGAAGTTTTTTTTCAGTGCAGACATGGAGTGTGTATGCATGTGACTGTTTAGGTGTGTGTCCCTCAGGACTGTCTGGTGTTTTATATGGTGTCTTGAGTGGTGCATACTTTATATACTTTCCCTTCACCCATATGTGTGCCTGTGGGTTTAGAAGAGTTCAGGGTACAAATAAGATGATGAAAATGGATTTAAAAGGAATTCATGTCAGTGTTTTTTTAAGTAGTGAATGTGTGCCTATGAGATGTATGACACAGCTAATAAAAAGAGGGGACATTTTGAGAAGGAGGTTTGGGGGTTTATAGTATTGAGAAAGGTTACGGATACGTCAGAGAGATGTGGGATGGGACAAAGTTTGAAAGCAGGATTTTTTTATTATTATCAATAAAAATGGCATTATCATATATATATATATGCATGGTCACATATGCACATTTGTCTTATGATGAACTCTGCAAATTTGTTTATGACTTTTTTTAAAGTTTTGGTACGAGGCATAAACTTCTCTGTATATGCTCCTATACCTACATAGAAGGAAGAATTATGACAAAGGGGCTGGTTACGAGTACTGTGGTCCAGAGGACTGCTGTACCCGCTGTGGCATTCCGACCACTGCATCCCTGGCAGTCCAACCGCCATATTACGATCCACTGCCCCCACCAGGATCAGAGGTCCCGAAGGGTTGGCAGTGGTGAAAGTGGTGGTCAGCAACGGTGGTGCTGAGATCGGCACCGCTGTCCTCATCACAACTTTCCTTTCTGTCAGCCTTTTCATGGTGGGATTACGTCCATGAAAAAGTGGGAGGAAAGGCAGAGTTGGGGCAACAGGGGGGCCCCTGCACTCCTCATGATCATGTTGTGGCAGTGCAGGGGCCCCCCGTCAGCACATTCGGAATATATACTGTCTGCCATGGCTCATTCAAGTGTGCTGTGGGTTGGGGGCATTGGCCTTGGTGCTCAAATGAAAAACAAATCTGCCACACAGCGATTGGCAGAATTAGGCTGCAACTCTGCATTACAAGAGTAACACAGAATTAGAAACATTCTGCCAATCCTGCCAGTGAAACAAAATATTTCACACACCTCTAATCTTGTCTTGATGGTTGTTTGTTTTGAGCCAGTTGTGTTTAGCAATTTGTTTGTTGGTATTTCTAATTCTGATTACATCTAAGGGGCATATTTTATTTCATAATGCATAGATGTTGTTAAAAATGGGGTCTTTGGTTGGCAGTCAGGTTACCCCCTGTCCAACCAAGGACCCAATCTCTAGTCAAGGTACAGGAGAATCACCCTCAGTTAACCCCTACTCACCCCCTTGGTAGCTTGGCACGAGCAGGCAGGCTTAACTTCAAAACTGCTAACGCGTCCCAATCTGATTAATTTATTCACTCTGGGACTCGGTTTAGGCCAATTAATCTTTTGACCCTGATTGAAGACACCTCAGAACGAGATAACTAATCAACATGTCAATCAATATGTCAATTATGTCATCAATAAGGAATCACCATGACCTTGCAGTCATGAATAACCACACCAGTTTAGTACGATTATATGGAGTTTATTCCCTATTGATTACAATTCTACTAGTAAGTTTATTAGTCTCAGAACCATAAAGCACATTAGCATTGTCATAATATGACAACTCAAATGAGATTTCATCAAAGCAAAGATCACAAACATTAGTACATAGCACGACGTCAACATAGGTCAACCTTAGCAGAGTAACATTAGTGCATCAGTCATCAAAGCATTGAACGGGTCATTTGTCTGATTTCATACGTTTTAGTGAACCCCTTATCTAACCTCGAATTAGCATTGGAATGTTGGGCTTCATGTAAAACAATTTGGTAACACCAATTTGGAAAACTTCTAACTATGGTCTCTGTCAAAAGAAGCAGTTGGTACCTAGAAAGACAAGGCAATCAGACAATTACAGCTCATCATCATATAGTTACCCTCCGCATTGGGTCAGCATACAGATTCAGTCTTCGTCCTCAGGACATTAGTTGATTCGCCATCAGCCAGGGAATTCAGCAAGAACGGGTAAGAAGGGACACTTCCCTCATAAGGAGGAGCAGTAAAAAACGGGCAAGGCAAGAGCAAGTTTGGTTTGAAAAACCAACCTGCAAAGTCTCTATGCAGAGTGACAAAATGTCTGGGTCATATCAAAGTTTACAACGGCATCTCCTAATGGTTCCCCATGTCAAAGGTTTTTAGCCCTTTTCTGTTGTACAGTCCCCTAATTCTTGATTGGTTGGGGTTGGCACCCCACTATCTCCATCCAATAGGTTTGCAATGAGTTCATCAAAATTGTCACCCCATAACATGTTCTCACGTAGTTTATTGGTTCTTATGATTGACGTCCCCAGCGGGCAAAATGTCCGGTATGATTTCATACTCTCGTGGTCCTCTCGCATCTTCAGTCAGTAGGTCCATTGTCTGTACCGGTTCAGGCGGCCTTGTACCTGTTATCAGTCTACAGTGTTGCATTCAGCAAAAATGTTTCTTCTAACAAGTCGATTTTCATGAGAACGGATCTACTACGGTTACATTTCATCCTTTAGCTTTGGAAAAGTACGAGTACATGTCCTTCAGCAAGTCAGCATACTGCACATTAGAAAACCGGGCAGCTAGGCCTCGACTCATGCTAACTAAGCCTAATGATTTATCAGCAAAACCTTAACATATAATTCTTAATATTAGTGTAAAACTTATATTTTAACATATCATCTTTCATTATTAGTCAGTTTCATTAGTCATTGTATATATTGGCGGCCTCTCCCTGTGGGTACATTTCAAGCACAAGTTTAGCAAAAACACATTAATACATTTTCTATGTGGCATTATTACGCATTAGTTCATAAACATTTCATGTTAAATTTTGAGTATAAGTGCTACTCTCTCTCAGAAGCAAGGTGTATGGTATTTGTACCAACACACAGTAATTCAGTGAAAAGACTACAAAATGACACAACACAGGTTTAGAAAAATAGAGACTATTTATCCAAACAGAACAAGACCAAAATTACAAAAATCCAACAAACACAAGTCAAATTATGATTTTTCAGACAGTAAGAATCTTAATCCTTAGAAAGCAGTGAGAATGCTGTTATTTCACAAAAGTACCTGGGTAGTATCAAAATAAAGCAGCACAGGTGAGTGTGCATCGAAAAAGGCCAGCGATGCTTCGATTTCTCACTCACAAGCGAGACCGTGCGTCATACCTCCGCCGGTCGGGTCGGCGTGCCTCATTTCTCCTTTCCCGCAAGAGAGCGATGTGTCGATCCAGACAGACACCTTGGGTCTGGGCAGGCTCTACATTGTTTTTCTGCACCCAGCGATATTGCGATGAAAATCCGGTCGCACAGTATCACAAAACCACTCTGTGTGGAGTTTGCGTCATTATCAGCATCCGTAGCGGGTGTTGTGCGTCGTTTCTCCAGCCGCGTTGCGTCGATCTTCCAGATGCAATGCAGGTTGGGCATTTTTTTTCAGCCGCAAAACAGCAGTGCGTCGTCTATCAGCCGCGTCACGGAAGATGCATCAAAAATTTCTCCATACGGAGGTCTGTGCATGGATTTTTAGTCTTTGTCTGCCAGCTTCACCTTTCAGGGGCCCAGAAACTGGATAGAGCACCACTTGGCAGGGCTGGAGTCGCAGCACAGAGTCCAGGTGCTGGCAGGGGAAGTCAGTGATGGCCCTGCCTCCCTCCTAGCACCTATGTGTCATCAGGCTATGCAGGCTACACCCCAGCTCCCTGTCTAGAGAGAGGTGCAAACAGCCCAACTGTCAAACTAACCCAGAAAGGGAATCCACAAGCAGGCAGAGTCACAGAATGGTTTAAGCAAGAAAATGCCTTCTTTCTAAAAATGGCATTTTCAAACAAACAATCTCAAAACCAACTTCGCTAAAAGATGTATTTTTAAATTGTGAGTTCAGAGACCGTAAACTCCACATGTATGCCTGCTCCCAAAGGGAATCTATTCTTTAATCATATTTAAAGGCAGCCCCCATGTTAGCCTATAAGAGAGATAGGCCTTGCAACAGTGAAAACCAAATTTGGCAGTATTTCACTGTCAGGACATATAAAACACATTAGTATATATCCTACCATAAACATACACCGCACCCTGCCCACAGGGCTACCTAGGGCCTACCTTAGGGGTGTCTTACATGTAAGAAACTTGAAGGTTTAGGCCTGGCAAGTGGGTACACTTGCCAAGTTGAACTTTCAGTTAAAACTGCACTTACAGACACTGTAGTATCAGGTCTGAGCCATGTTTACAGAGCTACTAATGTGGGTGGCACTAGTAGCATTTGACTTACAGGCCTTGGGCACCTCTAGTGCACTGTACTAGGGACTTACTAGTAAATCAAATATGCCAATTGTGGGAAGTCAATTACACATTAATTTTACATAGGAGCACTTGCACTTTAACACTGGATAGCAGTGATAAAGTGTCCAGAGTAACAAAAACAGCAAAAACAGAGTCCAGCACACATCAACAACCTGGGAAACAGATGCAAAAAGTTTGAGGAGACTACGCCAAGGATGCCAAGTCTAACAGATGTTATCAGAGGAATTAGGAGATCAAAAACTTTCTGGAGCCAGCCATAAAGTATTTGTACAAAATTGATTGTGACCAGATCGCTTTTGGAGGTAAGCAGGTTTGCTATTTCACCCAAATTCAGCTTTTTCCAAGGTTGATATGTAGTTGAGGGTAAGATGATTTTTAGTTGGGGTGAGCTTTTGTGTCTTGTGTTGGAAAGCCATGAGGTAGTGGTCAGACCACGTGGCTGGAGTAATTCTTTGGAACATGACTAAGGGGCTAATTACGAGTTTGGTGGTCAGACGAGCTGAACTCCAAACTTGCAGGGATGAGGTAGTCGTCAACCCGGCTGCCTCCCTACCTGCTATATTAGGATGTTCCCAATGGGCTGACCGGCGAAAACATCATATTTCGGCGTTCCGGCGAGAATAATGCTATGGTATTGGTCTTGGCTCCATTAAGGGAGGTGAGGGCAATACCATAGCACACCAGCACCCTCGTAATGCACAGTCGGCTTTTCAACAGTGCGCATTCTGAAGGTGCTGGGGAGGGGGGACCTGCACTGTCCATTCCATGGGCAGTGCAGGGGCCCCGTTTGGCACCCTGCACTGTGTTTCCCAAGCCTTTTCATGGCGGGTGTTTCCACAAGACTCTTCATGGCAGGGGTCCTGCCATAAAAATACTGGTGGAAACTGGACTTGAGATCAGTGCCACAGCGCTGAATTCAGTGTTGCCATGGCCTAACCACGACTCTGACCACCACCAGCCCATTGGGGACCAAGTTCCTGGTAGAGATGGCGGTCCGACTGCCAGTTTGTAATGTGGCAATCGGAGCACCTGGAGTGCAGCAGTCTGACTGCCACTGTGGCATTGGTGGTCCTAAGTCTGCCGATGTCGTAATTAGGTCCTAAGACTGGATTGGCAAAGGTTATATGTAATGTGTGTCCAGCAATGTGTGCAGTATTGGGAACACTCTGCTGTATGTTTTGTGTGCTCAGGACATTGAGGATGGTTCTGGGATGTGGCATATTATGTTTGTCAAACCATACGTTCAGGTCACCAAGGATGCATGGGTTTGAGTATATTGTAAAAAGTTTAGAGATTCCATTTAACAATGTGTATGGAATGTTGCATTGCTATGTGGTGGTCTGTAGGGAAAGATAAAGTCACATGAAAAAGAGTAGGGTTGCATCTGACAGAGAGGGCCTCACAACGTTGTAAGGAAACATCCTCAGCATCGGTGAGATTTGATATTTCTTTAAATAAGACTCCTTTTTGCCTATATGATAAGGTGTTACAGTTTAATATCCTAGGGGAATAGCTTCATGCAGTACTGGTTCCATATCTTTCCACAGCTATGATTGCATTACAGAAAGTAAATCAGTTTTTGTGTCTATCTGTTGGCCAAATATATACCACTTGTTTCTTTTTTGAATGGAAAACACATTTATCAGTAGGCAGTCCAAAGAATGTATGTTGTTTGTGGTGCAGGAGGCTGAGTATTGTCCTTTAAGTTTGTGGGTGATGTGCTCTTGTTGGTGGTGTTAACTGTTGGAGGACAGAGAAAAGGTCCTCCAACAAAAGGCTCAGAAGACATTTTTCGGCCTGGTGGTGTGGGTGGTGTTGAGTCTGCTTGAAGTTGAGGGGTTAGGTTGAGGAGTTGAGTGTGAAAGGTAGGTTTGTGTTGCAATGGACAAGGGGAATTGAGGTTATGAAGAGTGTTGCAAAGTTTCTTCCTTTCATGCATGTTAAAGACAGAAGTTGTATGGGTGAGGGGCGGTGGTAGGCATGGGCATCATTTGGTATGGCGCTGAACTAAGGAATAGATGATAAACGTGAGTGAGGGTTTTCCTGTGCTTATGGTTAGAGTGATTGGTGTATGTGTTGCATGGAGAGTGTGAGGTAGAGATAGGTTTAATGTTTGCTATATTTGCTGGCATTCATAGAAGAGTGGATGTGTTTAGGTATTTTGGGATGATACTTTGTTTAATTATATTGCATTGAGTGGTTGTGTCGAGTACCTTATAGGACAAGCTGCACCCCTCATGTTACACTGGCGGAAATTGGGCAAAAGGTCCGCTAATATGAGCAAAGAAAAAGTCACTAACACCGTTTCTGAATGTTATTCCTCATTGCATTTTGGCAAACTTGAAACTGGGCACAAAAAATAGACCCAGGAACTCCTAACCTTCAGAAAGCACCTTAAAACATAGCTTTTTGAGCAGTAACCGGCAACCCCCCCACCATAGCGCCTTGAGACCCTAACGGGTGAGTAGTGCGCTTAAGAAATTATTTGATTGATTGATTGAAAATAGCCCTAAGCGGTGAGCAAATGTGATTTGTTTGGAGGTTTATGCGCTCTACTCCAACGCAGCACTCAGATTGAACGGGAAGCGCAAGTATCACTTCAAACTGCACGAGTTTTAAACAAGTGATTGCTATGACTCACGCTCTGCATTCCACAAAAGTAATCATTTTTTTTTACAAATTATTTCCTGAGAAATGTACTGAAGGATAAATATGATATCAGAAAATGAAAATTGATAGAGGCCTGACCTCTCATTGAACCCGTTCATCTGAAGAGCACTTTAATAAAACATATTTGAAGGCGAGCTTGAAAAAGAAATTAAAACCAAAGAAATACGTTTCCGAATGCCCCATTACTGGGGACAGATTGCATCACACGATTACCAGACTGTGTAAGAAAATATCCTATTTTATAAATGGGATTGGATTATTTATTGTGGTTCTTAAAAGTATTGAACACCGGTAGCCTTCCAAGCAAATATTAAATTAACCAGGGAAATAATGTACACTGTATGAGAGAAATGGCTCTGAAATTAATCCCTTTATAAGCATTACAAGCAGTAAATTCTCCTTCATGCTGCACGGCTCAGATGAGCTCAACTCCAAGTCTTATAAAGCACCTGGTCCTCTCCTCCCTTCAATCGGAAATGTTATCTACGCCTGAATACGTTAGAACACAGGAAATACCTAGAGGCAGACAACTGTGTATCACAAGCAGCTCAAACCGAAATCATCACTAAGGGCCAGATGTATCAAAGGTTTTTACCCATTCTATGTCTATGGGAAAATGCGTTAATACATATGGCCCTAAATTCATAAATACAAAAATAATACAACTATGGTACCAGATGAAAAGTAGTTTGATTTTGATTTTTTTTTTATTTCAAGGTTGGTTTTGTAATAAGTTAATGCCACCTGTTGGACGTTAAGAGCCTGATTACGAGTTTATTGGTCGCAGTCCCAAGAAGACCAATGAGTCGACAGTCTCCCACCCTCCCTATTACAATGCTACTGCTGGCCCAGTGGCGATGTTCCTGACGTCAGTGGACGCGGACCGCAATACAAGGCATATTTTTCCATATGTGTCAATGCAAGTGTGTACATTTTGATCAAATAATTCCAAAATGTACACATATGCATGATACATGTGTAATTATGCTTTATACCAGTGCCCTTCCCTTATTCGAGTCTGGGTCATATATGCCCAGTCCAGTCAAAGGGAGTAAACGCAAAAAGGTACTTACCTGGATTTTTCGTTCTTTATTTTTGGGCTGGAGATGCTGATTTGAAGGTGGGGTGCTGGATGAAGGGGTGCATTTAGAAGTCTGAAGAGAAAAAAAGGGAATGAGGGAGTAGCACCCTTTTTCATTTGATTCTGCCATCTCAAAGCAGGCGGTCTTCCGGCCACAGTCTGCTCAATAGGAAAGCACATTGTGATCAGGACAGTGGTGCCCTTGTCTGCACCGCCCTCTGGCAGCTGCTATACCCTAGCTGCTGTCAAGGCGGTCAATGGCTGGGGGTGTTGGTGGGACTCCGGCAGTCTCTAGTTCAGCAAACCACTAACACCGTAATTAATCTGGCAGACAGCCTAGATCGCAGTCTGGTTTTCAAACGCCTCCGTGACGGCGGTGACAAGACCGCCAAACTCATAATCAGGCCGGAAGTCATCACTCAGCAAAGGATCTCTTCTGAGCCCATTTTTAGATGTGCTATGTTTGGTACTTGCACCACACCTGGTGAACATAAAGGCTCTCATTACGAGGAGCCCTCTTAATGGTGTGATATTTATCAGATGCAATAAATACCAGCCAATTAGCAATTATAACATTTGGGAAATAACATAGTGATTTTGTTGCTTACTGCACAATAAGTATGCATGTTCCAGTAAATACTGTGTGCTTTTCTCTGATTATCAATTCCCAGTTGATATTTATTACAAACCAATAATTGAAATGTGTGTGGTAACAATAATGACCATACATATCATGCCCAGGCCACTCATAAAGTGGGCCACTGAATTCTATACTATGGTCTTCTTCAGCCACTGGCTTCTTATGTTTTGGTACTTTTCAACCATTAACTTGCAACATTGTCAATAACATTTTGGATCAGCTCATAGCAGCATTCTTCTTCTAAGATTTTTGGGTCCTTAGTTTTGTCTTTCCCTTTCGCCTGGAATTTTTGAGGGATTGTTTTATTGTCAGTGAGTGTTGCGATGGCACTGAGAAGCAAGAACTGAAAAAAACATCTAAAAAAATGAATGTGCAGATGCTTTTTCATGTGCTGCTGCAACACCTACCGACTGACTTGTGGCCCTTTCAAAATGCTATTATATATATTCTATTGTTCTTTCACCATCCCAAGATGGCCCCTATGTTTTTAATCAGTCAGTAAGTAGAACAGCAAAAGCATCAGAAAATTGATTGCTATAGAACAGAGAGCAGCCATTTGTTCACTATTATCCATTTTTTAGATGCTTTTATCACTGACTCTCTAGGTCCACAAGCACATTGTATAAACGGCAATGCCCATTGGCTCTACTGTGTTGTTTTATGCTGATTGGTAAACATGGTTAATCTGAGTGTATAAGTAGTCATCCCTTTAGGACTATAGTTTAGTCTTATTTGTAATTCTGCGTATGTACTGTGGCGTAAAACTGCCGACATTAAATCTTGCCTGGAGGTCTCATTTTTACAGTAAGAAATGTTCAATGTTCCTTCGTATTTTCAGCTTTTTAAAGTTTTGTATCATAATGACCAGAATGGAAACCAAATAATTTGAACAGACAAATTTCTCTATTCACAGACTCACTTCAGAACACCGAATTTGCGCTCCTTAATACCAGGCTCAATGTATATGCTCATTTGATCTGACTGGTATAACGTTTAATGTATTGTGCTAAGGCACCTGGGGCCCGATGTACAAAAAAATTATAATTTGCAAACTAGCCACAAATTGATTGCAAATGCAAAATCATAAGGATGCAATATACGTAAAGGCCCTAAAGGTATATTTGCAATTTGAATTGCGACTCGAATGAACAGCAAATCACAAAATTTAAATTACATTTTTGCAATTACTTAATAGCAAATTCCAAACAGTAATTCCCAACTGGTATATACTATACATTCACAAATTGTGACTTGTCTAAAGATTTTTGTGCATGCTAAATACCACCTAGTCGAAGCAGGTGGGAACCGGGTGACAACTAGAAAAGATGTTTTTTTACTGCTTCAAAATGGATGCATTTTATGTGATGGTTAGGAGGACGAGGCTGTTGGCAATGCAGCAGCGGAGGAGAAAGCAGAAAAAGGGGATGCTTATGGTCAGGATTACAATACCTGAGCAAACATAACTCCATACACTCGGGGGCACCCACGGACCCTTGTTCCCACCACGTCTAAAACCTTGGAAGCAAGGCAATTGGCGACCAGCTCAGGAAGGTCCTGAATATCTCCATCACCATGACCTCCCTCATGGATGTCTAGAAGCATGCTTAAGTGAGCCCCCTCTAGAAAAATCTAACTGCTGAGCGAGCCGAATTGAAGAACTACTGGGTCATCTCTCTGCTCCACTATTCAGCAAAAGTCCTTGCAAAAGTGATCAACCAGCAACTCAACCACCACCTAGAAGACCACAACCTCCTGGACCACTCCGAATTGGGATTTTAAGCTAACCACAGCTCTGAGACAGCCCGGATTACAGACACAGATGACATCAGAGCCCTCCTGGACCATAGGGAGACAGCAGCCCTCATCCTCCTAGACCTGTCCAAGGTGTTTGACCCTGTCTCCCACCACATCCTGATCAACAGACTCCACCACAT